>NC_056745.1:145826541-145979041 GCF_019279795.1 Protopterus annectens | reverse complement strand
TTGAAATGGTCTGCTTTGAAATAGCTTTTCCCTGTGATCCTGCAGCATATGATACAAACAATTGTTCAGATTTTCTGAAAGCTTTTGTTTTGTCCAAGTAGAAGCGCAATTGCCTGTGTATGTCCAAGGAATGTAAAAGTCTCTCCCCTTTATTCTGGGGATTTGGATAAAATGTTGGCAAGTGAATAGTTTGGTTAAGAGCCACACTGGATACCACCTTAGGCATAAAAGAAGAGTTTGTTCTTAAAGAAACCCTGTCTTGGTGAAAAATGATAAAAGGCTCCACTGCCATTAGTGCCTGTAGTTCTGAGACTCTTCGTGCTGAGGTTATTGCCAGAAGCAGAGCAGTTTTCCATGATATATATTTTAACTCTGCTGAATTGGCTGGTTCAAAAGGAGGCAAAGTGAGCTTTTCCAAAACTAAATTGAGATCCCAAGTTGGTGTTGGTGCTCTCCGGGGTGGTCTTATGTTTTTAGCCCCTCTGAGGTACTGCTTTAGCGGTTTACTATCGAAACGTCGAAAGTGAAAATAAAATATGTATGTATTAGTGAAGTGTTTCGCCGAAAGTACACATTTCCATATGTACCTAATGTCGAAAACAGCTAATTGTCGAAAACAGCACTCCCAACCTTCTCTTAACTAACTACCTAACTAGCCTAAACTCACATTTATGCAGGGGGGCTTGCTGCACCCCCCACACACCCCCAACTTAATATTCCAACTCCGAGATCACACTACAGTGAGGAAAGGGATGTATTTCCCTAACCACACTGTACCGCGATCCCCTTACATGAGCGAACGTTATAATTACGAATGCACAGTCCAGTCGCAATAATAACGTTCACTCACATAACCTGCCGAACTATGAAGTATTTGAACATATGTTGTTCGAATACTTCATAGCCGTGCAATTGCACAGCAACATTTTGATAGTAAATCGCTTTAGCAATGGGTGAGAGAAAATAGGAGGATCTGTGCTGTAATGAGCCAAGATGGCAGAAGCGTGAGTCTTAATGGATGAGAAGGATAGTCCTTTGTCCAGCATCTCAGTCAAGTATTGTAGTATCTGAGGATTGTTAGGGACCAGAGGATCAAGGTTTTGAGCCTGGTTCCAGGCACAGAATCTCTTCCACTTTTCTGAATAAGATTTCCTGGTGCTACGCCTCCTGGCCTCCAAAATGACATCCATAACAGCTTTAGAGAGAGAAGTTGTCTGTTTGGCTAATGAATCTGCCATGCAGCCAGGTTTAAGGTTTTGAGCTGGCTGTGCAGTATCTGATTGTTTTGCTGAGTCAGAAGGTGTGGAATTTGAGGCAAAATCCAAGGTGGGCCTTGAGCTAAGTTCTTTAAGATTGGGTACCAATGCTGGCGTGGCCAGTCTGGAGCAATCACAATCATCTGTGGTTTTTCTTGTCTGGCTTTTAGGAGTACTTTTGTAAGGAGAGGCAGAGGTGGGAAGGCATAAACATTTAGGTTTTTCCAGCTGAACGAAACAGCATCCACTTTCCATGCTTGTGTGTGATAAGTCCTTGTACAGAATTTTTGTAGTTGGTAATTCAGTGGTGAAGTAAAAAGATCTATATCCGGGCTCCCCCATTTTTGCATGATCATGCAGTGAATACTTTCACTGGCTTATGTGAGTAATCACAAAATCATCATTTTTGAAATCCCACCCCTTCAATTATTTAAATTTATTGGCCATCCTACAGTATTTCATAGTACCAAATTACAAAAGTGACCACCCCTTTCAATCCATCTTGCTGTTTTAAAAATAGTAACTCTCCATTAAACCTTAACTTTTTAAATAGGTAAAACTCAAGTTACCTACTTTCACATCTAACTTCTGTAGTGCACACTGCAGAGTGCATTCTTTTCAATCTTACCTTTAAGCATCCCTGTGACTAGCACTTTCTCTAATACCTGCTGGAAAGCACTAGGAAGCCTTAAACTCATACAAACACTGAACTCTCCTTGTTAATAAGGAGAAATTAATAGTAGGCACTAAACAGCCTATAATTGCAAAGTACCTTGCTAAGGAAACAGCTCCTGTACTTTACAAAGAAAAAAAAAAAGCCCCAAACCAGGCATGTCCAAGGGTCAGCTTTTGGTGATTTCTCCTGTCCACCTGGTGAGTCTGGGCATACTGGGGCAATGCAGCAATTGCCTCATGTACACAGACAACCCTCTCCTCCTACCACCCAACACTACAACCTGTGAGAGATGCACTTACATAGCCAAAATGGAAGCAAAGCTCTCTCCACCCAAGATTGTGCTAAACAGTCAAGAGGAGAAGGTTAACACCCATACTACACCTCAAGCAACACATAGCCCTTCTAAACCTGCACCACCAACACCCACATATAGCAACACTAAATCCACATATGCAGAGGCCCTTAACTGTAACCTGCCCAAGCAACAAAGACCTCTGAAGCTGAAACGCAAACAAACACCAATCACAACCAATGCGTCACATAGTTCACAACACCAGTGTGCCACCCAGCAACAGCCCCTAAAGCAAGACAATGTACCTAACACTTTAGTCATAGGTGACTCTATAGTCTGGCACACTGATGTCCCTCTCACCAGGTTGAATAAGGAGAAAATTACAGTCAGCTGCCTGTCGGGTGCCAGGATTCGCCACATAACGCATGCACTCAAGTCACTCCACAACAAGTACAAATATGACTCTGTCATTGTCCATGTTGGAGTGAATGACTTGAGACGTACCTCCCTGGACTACATGAAAGAGACATGGAAGAGCTCTCGGATCATGTGGCCCAGGCAGGTATGACCCTATCCCTGAGTAGCATCCTGCCTTCACCCAGAATGATACCACAATATAAGGATAAAATGATTGACTTCAACAATTGGCTAAGCTTATGGTGTCATTCAAAGGGGATCCAGTATCTGTCTGCCTGGGATGACATGACTGACAGACCACGATGCTTTGCCAGAGATGGTCTGCACCTGTCACCCCTGGGATTCAGGTTACTGGCTAAGGCTCTTGCCACCCCTATAGTGCCTTTTTAGGCAAACTTCAAAGGACAAAACCACCACCGTAACAGGTACAAGCATGCAAAATCTGAAGGTAATGCTACTCAATGCTAGAAGTCTAAACCTCAACATGCACTCTCTCGAGGCACTCCTAAAATTGGAGAACATCGATATCTGTGCAGTAACTGAGACCTGGTTCAAGGCTCCAGAGAGCACCCCTGCAATACCAGGCTACAACTCTTACCACACTTTTCGGCCACCAAACCAGGACCGAAACACTAAAGGTGGAGGAGTGTCAATATTCACCAAGGATATTCACACCACCAGGCTAGTTGGCCAACACAATGTGTCTGAAATTCTCCAAGTGCAACTAACACTAGGTAAGACTGCAATCCAAATTGTAGCTTGCTACAGATCCCCTACCATACCCCAAGATTCTCACTACACCTTTTTAAACATACTGGAAAATATTAAGATAGAACCAAACACCCTAATACTGGGTGATTTTAACTACCCTGCCATTAACTGGGAAAACTACTCATGTCCCAACACCTTTAAGAACGGTTCTTGGAATTCATAAATTCCAATGCCCTGGATCAACTAATCCATAGTCCCACCAGGGGCTCCAATATCCTAGACCTGGTCATTACCAACATGGCAAATCAATGCTCCATACCTATGGTCACCCCTCATTAGTCAGGTCTGACCATAAGCTAATCACCCTTAACATCCACATCCCACCCCACCCCCAGTAAAGAAACCACCATAAAAACTTCTCCAAAGCCAACTTCATGCTACTCAAGTCAGAAGTGACAAACTTCATGACACCCATGCAGACGGAACTGAAAGTTCAACTGCTGAATCCTACACTAAGGCACTGTACGAGCACATCCACTCATGCATGAATCGTGCCATCCCAAATAGAACCAAAATGCTCTCATCCAAAAAAAGGAAGCCAATCTGGTGGTCCCCTGCCATAAACAAACTTTACAACAAAAGGAAGAAACTTTTGCAGAAAAGAGGAAAATCCCAGGATGCAAAAAACTCCCTTACTAGCCTCAGTAAGAAACTGAGATGCCTCATAAAATCCTCCAAAGCTAGTTATGAAAATAAAATTGCCAAACATTCCAAAGACAACCACAAAGCATTCTATAACTATGTCAAGAATCTAAATGGCAATGCTCAGATCTGCTCTGAGCTAAAACAGAATGGCAATAAATATACTGATCCAAAGGATATTTCCAATATCCTGGCAGATCGATTCAGTGCCAACTTCACCCGCCTCTCACCCCCTAAATGGCCCATCTCAATACCGGAAGATTGCCAAATTCCAGTAATAATGGCCACACAGGTACAAAACGCACTCTCTAAAGCCAAGAATACAGCATCCATGGGACCAGATGACATCCCGGGCTGTGTACTACATGAACTACAATATGAACTGGCACCTCACCTAAGTGTCATGTTTAATCATAGCCTCACCTTAGGTTTCGTGCCCACTGAGTGGAGCAGAGCTACAGTTATCCCAATCCACAAGGGGGGATCCACCTTGGATCCCGGAAACTACCGTCCCATCAGTCTGACAAGCCTTATCTGCAAGGCCATGGAGCGTATTATCATGGAACTTATAAGCAAAGACATTGGCAACCTTCAAACACTGGACCCCACCCAGTTTGGGTTTGTGAAGGGCCGATCTTGTCTCCTGAACCTGATTGACTTCTTTGAATCAGTCTCCAGAGCCATGGACAAGGGTAAGATGGTCCACACAGCCTATCTAGACCTTGCCAAGGCCTTTGACACCATCCCCCACTCTGGAATCATAGATAAACTTACTAAGTTGGGTATTAATCCCTATGTCACCCAATGGGTTGCTAAATGGCTTACTGATAGAACCCACACTGTAAAAGTAGCCGACTCCAAATCCAGCTCCAGACAAGTGACAAGTGGAGTACCTCAGGGTTCAGTCCTGGGGCCGCTCTTGTTTGGCATCTACTTCTCTGAAGTACAGGTCAACACTAAGGGACTCTGGCTAACAAAGTTTGCAGATGACTGAAAACTGGGAGCCATTATTGAATCCCCAAATGATGTGGATACTCTACAAAAGGGCCTTACAGAAACAGATGCTTGGTGCCAGAGCCATGGGCTCAAGCTCAATGCCAAGAAATGTATTGTTATCCCTTTGGGAAAAAACATGTATCCATGAATTACCATATAGGTGGCAGTACACTAAACACAGAAAGTGTGATAAGAGACTTAGGGACACAGGTGGACAGTGGTCTCACCTTCGATAACCACATCGCCACAACAGTCAGGAAATCCTTCTATGTGGCACACCTCATCATGAAGGGCTTTTCATCCAGAAAAAAAGGAGGTCATTGTCCCACTGTACTCATCCCTCATTAGACCCATTATAGAATACAACGCCCCATTTGGTATGTACCTCTCAAGACATCTGCAACAACTGGAAAGGCCTCAGAAATACCTCACTAAAAGAATCACAGGCCTAAAGCAGATGCCCTACGCTGACCGCCTTAAAAAACTCCAGCTATACTCTGTCGCATATCGTCTACTCAGAGGTGATCTCTGCTTAACATACAAGGCCATGTCAAACCCACAGCTGTTGGACATGCTACACTTAAAGAAATCCCAATCCCTCAGAGCTACACGCTCCAGGGATCTAAACCTTGTCATCACAATAAACAAAACATGCTGGAGGGATAGGCTCCTGACCCAGAGACTCCCCAGACTGTGGAATAGATTGCCCATACATGTCAAGCAGAGTGCCTCTTTGGACCTCTTGAAGAGGAACCTTGACGTTTGGATGGGAGAAAGGAAATTCACCCCAGGGATCACGTCAGTCGCCCTGCTAAACAGGGGTCCAGGAAAGTAAATAATGTGGGAAGAAATAGCCAGGGAATTGTTATGGCTAGGCTTGTATAGGCCCTAGGGCTGATAGCCTAGTACCAACCTATGAACCTATGAACTTGTGGATTTAATTTCCACTCGTCAGGATCCATGATGTTTCTGCTTAAGTCGTCTGCCAGAGTGTTTTTCTTTCCTGGCAGGAATTGTGCTTGCAGATGAACTTGATAGGTTAGAGCTGTGTTCCACAAGGTCATGGCTTGTCTGCATAGGGGGTAAGAATGAGTGCCCCCTTGTTTGTTTATGTACCACATTACAGTGGTGTTGTCTGTCTTTAATAGTAATTGTCCTGGATGTAGAAGATCCTTGAAAGCTGTAAGGGCATTTTGTATGGCCAACATCTCTTTTTGATTGATGTGAAGATGCATTTGGTCTGTGGTCCATTTGCCCTGAATACATTTTCCTGCCATGTGTGCTCCCCAGGCGTAATCCGAGGCATCTGTTGTTAAATTCTGCCTGGCTGTGGGAAGAGTGAAAGGCTGACCCTTGTTGAGGTGACATGCCTGTGCCCACCATCGAAACTCCTGATGTAGGAAGGGAATTAGTGGTATTACTGTCTCCAAGCTGTGAGAATGTTGAGACCAAACACTTTTTAGGTACCACTGTAATTTCCTCATATGCAGTCTTGCATATGGAATTAGTAGTATGCAGGATGCCATGAATCCCAAGGCCTGCAGAATTATTCTTGCAGGGAGTTGGAACTTTGTTGCCATCAATTGAAAATACTGAGTCAGTTGTCCTTGTTTGTCTGGCATGAGATAAGCCATCTGGGCCATTGTATTTAAGCTGGCACCAGGAATATTATCTCTTGTGAGGGCACTAGTTTTGATTTCTTTTCATTTACTGTGCTCCCTAGGCAACTTAACAATCTTTGTATGTACGCCAGATGCTGTAGAAGTGTGTCCTTGCTCTCTGCTTGAATCAGACAGTCATCCAGATATGGATATATTTGAATTCATTTTTGTCTGCAAAATGCAATTACTGGTGCCAGCCACTTGGTAAAGACCCTGGGCGCAGTAGATAAGCCAAAGGGCAGTGCAGAGAATTGGTAGTGCATTGAACCAGCTATGAATCTGAGGAATCTTCTGCAATTTTGTCTGATAGGGACATGCAGGTATGCCTCTTTGAGGTCCAAAGTAACAAGCCAAGCTTTCTTGCCCAACATGGGAAGGAGCTGTTGTAGTGTCGGCATTATGAATTTCAGAACATCCAGGTGTTTAGAGTGGAAAGGTCCAGAATGGGTCTCCAGGCTTTGTCCTTTCTGGGTACCAGGAAGAGTCTTGAGTAAAATCCTTGTCCTTTGTCCTGTTGTGGTACATTTTGAATAGCTCTCATGTCCATGAGAGCTGTAATTTGTTTTTGTGCCTCTGCCCATTGATTTTGTGGCAGGTCTGGCATTCCTTTTAGCCTTGGAAAAGTGTGAAAGTGGAACCTGTAACCTTGAGACACAATATTCACAACCCATTTGTCTTGGGTGATAGCATGCCAGTTTGAGAAAAAAGTGCTAGTTTCCCCCCTAAGGGAGCTGCCAAAAGAGAAGAGTTTGGTATTGGAAGGGAGAAGTCATTGGGACTGTTTCCTGTAAGGCTGTGACTTGTCCTCACCTCCTTTTGGGTTTGTAGCACCCCACTGTCATGGTCTGTAAGAGCCTTGTGGCTGAGATCTGCCTCTTGGGCGTCTGTATCTTCCTCTTTGTGGCCTGTCTGACACTGGAAAGGACCAATTCTTTGTAGGCCAATTTCTGCTAAATCGAGGTGGCTGTACCTGTAAGAAATCCTTCACTGTTTGCATAAATTTTGCCTTATCCTCCATTTTCTTTAATACCTCTTCTGTCTTAAAACCAAATAAATTATCTTTCTGCAAAGGTGCATCCAATAATTTTGCCTTAACATGATCTGGTAAACTTTGTTCTTTTAACCAAGCATGCCTTCAAATCACAGATCCTGTAACTGCTGCTCTACAAGAAGCCTCTAATGAATCAAAACCACATTGCAAAGTATGCTTTCCCACTTGTTCAGCTGCATGCAATAAATCCTGCATTTCATTATAATCAGGTTGTTCTGCATTTGTACTCATTTTCTGTTTTAATTGAGACAGTAAGTATTGTTGACATTTAAGCATGTGAAACTGGCAATTTAGAGCCCTCACTGCTAAAGTTGCATAGGTGTAAACTTTCTTTCCCCATCTGTCTAATGCTCTAGAGTCCCTATCCGAGGGAACTGGATTCTTAGCCGTGGAAGCCTTAACCCCTTTGGGACCCTGGGAAATAGTTTCTGGGTCAGCAACAGGGTTTTTATAAAGAAAGTTGTGAGAGTCAGGGACTCTGTAGTACCTGTCTGGCTTGACTGGAGCTGGGGGTAAAGAATCTGGATTTAAACTAGATTCAGAGAACACATCATCCACAATGTCCAGCACTGGTGGAATAGCAAAGGGCCTGTGCTGAGGCAGTAAAAGAAAGTCTCTGAGCCTTTTCTCGAATTTTGAATAATCCTGGGCCTCCCAATGGAAATGCTCCCTCATGGTATATAAAGTTTCCCCAAAAGAGTAATCCTCAAGAGGAGAGGCTGAAGGAATTGATTCTTCAGCATCAGAATCCTAATGGAGGGTAAGGAATATCCCTGGTCTGAGGAGGAATCAGAATATATAGAAACCTGGTCATATCATATAAATCATAGTCTGTATCCTACCTAGGCCTTTTATCAGGAGGGGGGTGGGAAGCCCTGATCAGAGTTATCAAGTCTTCGGCTACCTTGAGCATCTGTTTTTTAGGCATGGAGGCCTGTCCAGGTGAATGCTGTATTTGCTTCTTTGTCTTTAATGTAGGCTTAGTCTTGGCTGTAGTTGCAATGGTAAGTTGAGTAGGCCTGAAAACACCCTCAGAAGCCGATGCCTGCTCAGTGGCTCTGGACCCATCTGAAGGGTTAATCTCTGTTGGCCCAACACCTTGAGTATCCAGAGGCCTAGGCACCTCCACGTGGGAGTCGGTTGCGGCCTGTGTTTCTGAGGTAGCGGATGTCAGGGGCTGCGAAAGTGCCTCACTGAAAACTGGGGAACTGGCAACTGGCCTAGAAGAGGCTTCTTCGTCAGTTTTGGGCCTCGGATGCCTTTCTTTATCTTTATCTTTGCGTATTTTGTGCATTCCGGTCATCGGTTGTTCCGATGGCATTGTATAATTAAACCTTTAGCCAAAGTAATGGCAAGCAAAATCAAACCGACGTTTTATAGTGCGTTTGTTAAATGTAGCACAAAACTGACACCTAGTGATGTCGTGATCTGGGCCTAGCCATGGAATACAGTAAGAATGAAAATCCTTATGAGGTATTTGCTTCCCACAAGAAATACAATTATTAACTTTTACTGACATCAGTCTGAGGCAAGAAAGAGTTTCCCCAATGGGGTATTTAGCTTTATTGAAGACTTCGGTTCAGAAATCGAATTTGAATTCTCAGGAGTCGGCCGCCCGGCACTTTGCTTCGGGCACCGCGCTACAAGAAAGACTGAAGAAAATGGCGTCAGCTGCTTCTTATATACCCCTGGTGCACTGACATCAGGGAAGAGGCGACAGCAACCGACGCTGGACCAAGACTTTGGAACTCAGGCCAACTGTGGGCCCGCCTGACGGCAGGATAACCCAAGTGTAATGACTGCAGCAGTGAAACACGATGGACATCTAAACACATATGCTCTCATTCCTACTCCAAAAAAAAACAATACTTTCTCACACTCCTCACCAAACTCCAACATCTGTAGCACCATTTTAACACCAGCCTCACCATAAGTGGAGATATCCACCCCAACCCAGGCCCAAATCCATCCTGTCCAACACAAACTGTTCCAACACAAATGTCAGAACATAACACCCCCACTATCTTCATCCCAGGGCAAATCAACAACAGCAGCAAAACCAACCATCTTTTAATGCTAAATATTAATATTAGAATTATCAAAAATAAAATACCTGAACTCCAGGCCACAATAGCATACTACTCCCCAGATATATTTGCTTTAACAGAAATCTGGCTAAATAAAAACATAGCTAACTCAGAAATTCTCCCTACCGGCTGCAATATCATTAGACAAGACAGACCACTTCGTAAAGGGGGTGGAACTGCCTTACTGTATAAGTCCCAACTTAACTGTACATCAATTACCAAACTCCTACCCTTCCCCCAATAATTGGGACATACTTATCTCACAATTTCAACTTCACCCTAAAAAGGTCATCACCACAACTGTGATCTATATTCCACCTGATAATACACCTGCTAGCCTTGAAGACTTCTTATCCTGGTGTTCTTCCACATACTCACAAGAAACCCTTATTCTGGGGGATTTCGACCTAGATTGGTTCACCTGCATATCAGAACCACCAAGTAATCTAATACATCTCCATGTCTACCAGCAGCTAGTCTAAATTCCAACTAGATGTGATAAAAAATCTAAAAAGGAATCTATCCTTGACTGGGTCCTAACTAACAACTCCACATTGTACCCCCATGCAGGCTGTCTCCCAGACACCTTAAGTGACCACAACATAATATACTTTTTACGTCATAGAACAAGCATATGCAAAACCACTAACTATATATCCACTAGCACTAGAAACACAAACAAATTCTCTCCTGAGGTCCTCAATACTTTATTCTGTAACTGTGACTGGACCCCCTTAAAAACCCTCCCACTTGATCAGACTGTAGCATATTTCAACAAAACATTTCTACAACACCTAGACACTGTCGCTCCATTGCACAAAATCAAGGTTAGAACCTCTACAAACCCCTGGCTCAGTAAAAAAACTAAACAAATCCTCAAGTTCAGAGACGCTGCCCGGCTTTACTATAAAAAAAACAAAGAAACAAAGCCTAACTAAGTACCATGAACTGTGCAACCATGAACAAAAAATGCATTAGGCTGGACAAAAAAATCCTACTACATGACATTACAAATTAAGTACCAACACAACCCCCAAAAATTTTGGAAAAATGTAAACCAGCTAATAAAATCCACCCAAAAGGCTACCCCCCCAAACCAACCACCCCTGACACTAAAAGTTCCCAATGAAACACAATTCAACTTCCACTTTGTGAACTCAATTCTATCCTTAAGTATCACAGGGCAGTTCCTTCCTCACTATCCCCCCAACACAAATAACACTAATACAAGCTTTACCCTCAAAACAGTTTCCACCACTTCAATCAAAAGCATGCTCTCCAAACTAAAAACCTCATCAACAGCAGCCGACCTACTCCCAGCTATTTCTTAAAACTCACAGCAGATGCTATTGCTATCCCAGTCTCCACTCTCATAAACAGATCAATTGTTGAAAACTATGTGCCCAAACTCTGGAAAATATCCTATGTTACACCCATACATAAAGGTGGGACCTCCACTGAACTTAATAACTACAGACCCATTGCTTTACTCTCCCCCTGGCCAAAATCCTAGAAAAATGCATCCATACCCAGATGCTAAACTATCTCCTAGACAGCAACATCCTGTCACCTACTCAGCATGGCTTCAGACCTACAGCCCCCCTCTGCTTCACAGACACAGTAAACCATGTCAAAAATGAAGGCCTGCAGGTGTCAACTCTTTTTTTGGATATGTCCAAAGCATTTGACACAGTCTCACACCAAATCCTGCTAAACAAACTAAACCAGTATCACCTATCAAATTCCACTCTTACCTGGTTCCAAAACTACTTAACTAAAAGGTACCAAACTGTGAAATGGGAAAATTCTCTCTCTCCTCAGCTGCCTATAACTATGGGAGTCCCAGAGGGTTCTGTCTTAGGACCACTACTATTCACAATCTTCACAAATGACCTCCATACCTCCACACAGCATGCATCTATCATTCAGTATGCAGATCACACTACCTGAATCTGTGCTGCACAAAACATTCCTGCAAACAACTCAACTAGCATTATCTGATGCTGAAAACTACCTTACCAAAGCCCAACTTATCCTCAATCCAAAGAAAACGCAGCTTATGATTATAACCAGTTCTAACAAAAACACTGATAACAGTCAATTCACTATCTACTCCACAAATGCTACTCCAATCGCTCCAGTGGCACAGGCTAAGCTATTGGGAATAACCATAGACTCCCACCCTAAAACTTAATAGTCATCTCAACTTAACAATTAAAACAGTCCATGCCAAACTGGGATCACTCTACCGTATCAAACCACTTCTTACCAACAACACAAGATAAGCCATTGCTCGCTCCCAACTTCTATCCACCCTACTCTATGCATCTCCCATTCTGACTAATCTCAACAAAACTGAACTAAGCAAAATGGAAGCTTGCTATAACAGAATTGCCCGCTTTGCTGCAAATTGCTCATATAAAATTCATCACTGTACTGCTTTGAGACAGCTCCACTGGCTTGAACTGCCCAACCTCCTAACCTACAATCAGCTCTGCCTCTGTCATTCTATCTATTACCTCCCCAATGTGTCCTTCACTCAAAAACCTAGTACACCATCACTCAGCCAAAAGGCCTCTTAGATCATCAAGCAAACTACTAGAAGTCATCAACAGCTACAATAGCTTTGGAGATGCACTATATAGTAGTTCAGTGGCTAAAAAATGGAACTCTGTCCCCACTAGCATTCAAAACACATCGTCCAAAGCCTCCTTTAAAGACCTCATCAGGCAACATCTCAAGCAAAGTTGGCTGTGCCATGATTGCTCCCCAGGCTAGTGAAAGTGGATAAGGTACACATACTAAACCTAGAATACTTGATTAAGGTTGAAAACTATTCTCACAAACACTGGCTAATCTACAAAGTATGTATTCTACCTATGTTCCAAATTTCAGCTGTACACCACAAATCTATTAAGTACCTTTATTTTTAAATATTTTTTTTGTTTGTTCTCTCCACTGTAACTGTTGATGTGCTGCATACCACTGTAAAAACATGTCTTTTGTAATTTGTGTGTATACTGATCATGTCTAAATGGATCTGTAATTTTTCTATGTGGAGATTTTCTCCCCGGGCCTCTGCTGAAAATGGGCTTTTTCGGCTTAGTCAGACACCCCCAGTTAACAAATGTAAAATAAAAATAAAATAAAATAAATACAGAATACAGAACAATTAGATTGGTACAGACATCATTGCACTTACTAGTTCATGACAGAAGTGCCATGATAACACACTATGCAGAGGTAAATGAGGCCAGTGAGATGGCATTTTGAATAATCCATTTGGGTGATGCTTGGTTTTGGATTACCCATTCAACTTACTTTGCAAACAGCAACCAGAGTTAGGAAGAAAATTAAAACTCAAACGGATCCTTATCTTTGCTCAAATATAAAGTAGATGAAGTCACAAGAGTACATTTCCATGAGCTGCAACTTATCAACTGTTGCTTCCCACAGAGAAAGCCCTGCTGGCACTGTTTCTATTAGTGTGTCAGTGATTCAAAGACTTTGAGCTTTTGGCTGTAATACGACAGCACCTGTTTGTCCCATCTGATCCTGCAATGTCAGCAGGTTCAGCCCCAGAGAACCCTTCCACAGAATTAAGAACGGTGTGTGAAGATGATCTCCTGATAGACCTTTTCAATGTGGGGATCCTGTCAAGATGTGTGAGCTGCAGTAGCAGGGGTTATAGAAATAAAGCATGGGGGTGCCTGAATATTTAGCATTAATGGGAAGAAAGAAAAAACATAAGGGGTCAGAAGAGCTAGGCCCCTGCAAACAATGTCTTTATTTATGTTTGCATGTATGCACGTATGTGATATGCATGTATTAATTTATTCATGTATTATTTGGGATGAAGTTACGGTCAGTTGGGTTCATTAAACTATAGCTCCATCATAATGTAACTTAACGTTTTGTAGTGGCCAGAAGTACAATAAGGCTCCACTTCACGGACCACAACTAACAGTGGACATTCTGAGCAGTGAAATGTAAATGATTACAATAATGTTGTTAGATGGGCTGGTTATTGCAACAAAGATTTAAATCCACGACCAAAACAGAAGCCAAAGTAAAGGCACAGTGGTAAAACGTCAGTCCAAAATGATAACAAACCACGGAGACCAATGTAAAACTTAAAGCAGTTTAATAATCCAAATATAGCACTGAGGAAGGGTATGTGTTACCTGAAAGCTCTGTGTTGTTTGTATATTTGGATTATTAAACTGCTTCAAGTTTTACGTTGGTCTCAGTGGTTTGTTATTATATTGTAACAAAGAACAAGCAAACCTGAACAGCTGGCCACAAAGCCATTGCTCATAATTGGTCTATTATAATCTTCAGTACTCTGAAAGTCCTGGTTCTGACTGTTTATGCAAATAATGTATATAGGCCTGGTATTGTAATGGCATTGCATCCACCATAACAGCTGCAGGGACTTTTACGTATAACATTAGATAATAATCATGACAGAGTTGTGTGGCAGACAAAAGAGTATGACTGACAGCTTCACTTTTTCATATAATGCAAGCCATTTGCCATGCCTTACCACCCCCCTCCCCCTCCCCAACCATGATACAGCAGAATGACAGATCTTATTAGTGTGCTGGACAAGATATAGGAGCTGTCTGTCTTGTTATTACATGGGATACATCTGATGTAAAACTGACCCCTGAATTTGGAGTACACTTCTGTTTGCAAATTGAGGTGGCACTGGGAGTAATTAGAATCTGTGAGATTTTTTTTAATATTGTGCTGACAACAAACTGAATAAAACAGTTCACCAAAAACAAAGTCACCGAGCTGTGAAAATAGTGCATTAGCTACTTCCATTTTTGCATGAGCAAGCCCCTAATACTATATACTTTATACTGCCTTTAGGAAACAAGAGCCTTTAATTCCTTATTTTATAGTGCTTCTGTAATGCCTGAGCTGTAATAATTCACCAGTAGGAGTGTTGAGTGCAGGGGGATGGGGGCTCCCTCCTTACAAAATAACTTTAAGTGCAAGCATTTCAGACCTTTCTTCATCCATTTAGCTAGGTGAGGTCACATCAATAAACTTTGATTCAGTCAGTTCACCTTGCAAAAAGATTACATGATTATTAAGTGGGGCTTCATTGGTTTGGTCAACATCTGTTTAATCAACTGCATTTAGTCAACTATATAGATAGTTGAGAGGTGTGTGAGATTGACAGTCCCAGGGTAAGGGAATATTCTTGGAGTTAGTGTATATATAATTAGTGAGGTGTGGGGTGCAGGTAGAGGCTTGGTCTTCCTGCAAAAACAATATTTTAAAGTTGCGTGCACCATGTTTCTTCCTCGGTGCATGTGTACTAAGAAGTTCATAGGTTCATAGGTTCATACTAGGCTATCTGCCCTAGGGCATTTATAAGCCTAGCCAGAGTGTGTGTGGCTTTCACCACCCCTTAGGATGAGAATACTATACCCATTAGTTTGCTGTGCCTCTGTCCAGCAGTGATACAGAGATGATTCCCGGGGTAAACCTACGATCTCTCATCCACTCGTCAAGATTTCTCTTGAACAGAGTCAGTGAGGGGCTCTGCCTCACATGGACTGGGATTCTGTTCCATAGTGTAGGGAGTCTCTGGGTGATGAATCTGTCCCTCCAGCACGTCCTATTTATATCCGTGTTGAGGTTTAAGTCTTTGCTCTCATGGCTCTGGTGGATTTGGATTTTTTGAGGTGGAGCATGTCCATTAATTCCGGGTTGGACATGGCCTTGTATGTCAGGCACAGATCACCTCTGAGCAGACGGTATGCGACTGAATAGAGCTGGAGTTTCTTCAGTCGGGCATCGTATGACATATGTTTGAGCCCCTTTATCCTTTTGGTGAGGAACTTTTGGGGTCTTTCCAACTGCTGCAGGTGTCGGGTAAGGTACATTCCGAATGGGGCGTTGTACTCAATCATTGGTCTGATAAGTGAAGAGTACAGGGTACAATGACCTCTCCTGATCTGGATGTGAATCCCTTCATGATCAGGTGGGCAATGTAGAAGGTCTTCCTAACCACTTTGGCAATGTGAGTGTCAAAAGAGAGGTTACTGTCAACTTGGGTCCCCAGGTCCCTGATAACTTCTTCTGTGTTTAATGGATTACCACCTATGTGGTAATTAGGGTTTACCTTGTTTTTCCCAAAGGGTATGACTGTACATTTTTTGGCATTTAGCTTAAGGCCATGGCTCTGGCACCAGTTATCCATTTCTATGAGACCTTTCTGGAGGATGTCTGTGTCTGATGGAGTGTCAATTATGGTGCCCAGTTTGCAGTCATCTGCAAATTTTGTCAGCCACAATCCCCTTATGTTTGCCTGCACTTCAGAAAAATAAATGCCGAACAAGAGGGGGGCCCCAAGACTGAGCCCTGTGGGACACCGCTCGTGACCGGCTTAGAGTCTGACATGGCACCAGCAACTCTAACCCTGTGTGTTCTGTCCTTGAACCAGTTTGCAACCCATCTTGTGACATATGGGTTTACATCTAAGCTGGTGAGCTTTTCTATGATGCCCGAGTGGGGTATTGTGTCGAACACTTTTGCTAGGTCAAGGTAGGCTGTGTGAACTGCCTTACCCTCATCAATGGCCTTAGTGACTGTTTCGAAAAAGTCGACCAAGTTCAAGAGGCAGGATCTGCCCTTGACAAAGCCAAATTGGGTAGGATCCAGTGTCTGTAGGTCCCCAATGTCTTTATTTATGAGTTCCATTATGATCCTCTCCATAGCTTTGCAGACAAGGCTCGTCAAGCTTATGGGGCGGTAATTTCCAGGGTCCGTAGAAGCACCGCCTTTGTGGAGTGGAACCACAGTTGCCGTACGCCATTCTTTGGGCACGATCCTGTAGTAAGGCTAAGATTAAACAGCAGCCTTATGTGTGGGTTTAGTTCCTCATTGAGTTTGTGTAGCACACAGCCGGGGACACCGTCCGGTCCCATTGATGCTGTGTTTTTGCTTTAGAGAGAGCAGCTCTCACCTGGGCATCTGAGATGTTTGGGAGGCTAGACTCTGGTGGGATAGATATTTCTCCTTTTGGGGGGGAGGGAGAAATTTGCACTCAACCTGTCTGCCAGTATGTTGGCAATGTCTGTGGGTTCAGTGATTTTTTATCATTTTGGACTAATTCTGAGCATATCTGGGAGTTTCCACCCAGGTTTCTAACATAGCTAAAGAAGGCTTTATGATTGTCTTTTGTGTCATTAGCGATTTTTCTCTCAAAGTTGGCCTTGGATGATTTTATGAGTGATTGTAGTTTTTTGCTAGTATTGATCAGAGATGCCTTCCCATTTAGGGATTTTGCTCTGTCATGTAGTAGCTTTCTCCTCTTGTTGTAGAGTTTGTTTATGGCTGGAGTCCACCAGACCAGGTGCCTGCCTTTGGTGGAAAGGGTCTTGATTTTATTAGGGATTGCTTGATCCATACATTCCTGGAGGTGCTCGTAGAAGGCATTTGTAAGGGTTTCAGCAGCGTGGGTTGTGGTTTCCACTGGCTCGGGGGCCTTGAAGGATACCACTCCAGTCTTAAGAAGTGTGAAGTTTGCTTTTGAGAAGTTCTTCACTGTGGTCTTTTTGGGGGGGGGGGGGGGCGGGATGTGGATCTCCAGTGAGATTAATTTATGGTCTGATCTCACCAATGAGGGATATACTTCTGGTGTGGAGCATTTTGTCCCCATGTTTGTGATGATCAGGTCTAGTATATTTTCTTCTCTTGTGGGAATGGTGACTAGTTGTTCCATAGCATTTGAGTTTATGAACTCAAGGAACCTTTGGGATAGGGTGTTGGGGCTTGAGTAATGTTCCCAGTCTATGTTTGGGTAGTTGAAGTCACCCAATATGATGGTGTTTGGAGAGACATTTATACTCTCCAGTGTCTTCAGGAAGGCTGTGTGGGTTTCCTGAGTTTGAGAAGGTGGTCTGTAGCATGTTACAAACTGTAGGGCAGTTTTACCTATGGTTAATTGCACCTGGATGGTCTCCGACGCTTTGTGCGTTGCCACTAACCTGGAGGTGTGGGTATCCTTTATGAATATGGATACTCCCCCTCCTTTTGTGGTTCGGTCCGGATTTTGGGGCCGGAACGCATGATATGAGGTATAACCTGATAGTGCTGGGGTGCTCTCAGGAGCCTTGAACCAGGTTTCAGTCACAGCACAAACATCGATGTTCTCCATACTGAGGAGGGCTTCAAGGGCGTGCATCTTGAGGTTTAGACTTCTGGCATTGAGCAGTATTACCCTTAGTTTTTCTCCATTTTTGTTTTCTAGGGCAGTAGGTTTATCATTTGAGTCTTGCCTAAAAAAGGCACTATGGGGGTGGCAAGAGCCTTTGCCAATATCCGGAAGCCCAGGGGTGACAGGTGCAAGCCGTCCCTTGCAAAGCAGCGTGGCTTGTCAAGCATGTCATCCCAGGCAGACAGACATTGGATTCCCCTTAGAATGACACCAGTAATTAAGCCAATTATTAAAGCTGATCATTTTGTCTCTGTATTGTGGCATCATTCTTGGTGAGGGTAGGATACTGCTCAGGGTCAGGGTCATACCGGCCTGGGCTACATAATCTGAGAGCTCCTCTATGTCTCTTTTCATGTAGTCCAGGGAGGTACGTCTCAGGTCGTTCACACCGGCATGGACAATGACTGAGTCATACTTGTACTTGCTGTGGAGTGACCTGAGTGCTTGTGTTATGTGGCAGATTCTAGCGCCTGACCGGCAGCTAACTGTGATCTTTTCCTTGTTCAGTCTGGTGAGTGGGACGTCAGTGTGTCTGACTATGGAGTCACCTATAACAAGTGTGTCTGCCATTGTGTTTGGCCTTAAGGGCTGTGACTGTTTAGCACACTGACTTTGAGAACTATGTGTTGCATATCTTATGTCTTGAGGTGGCAGTTGCTTGGGTGTCTGCTTTGGAGGCCTCTGTAGTTTTGGTAGATTTTTGATCAGTGCCTCTGAGTATGTCTTTGTGTGTTTATGTGTTTGTTTTGCAGTTGTGATAGTTCTATGTGAAACTGGGTTTGTGGTGTGTGTGGTTTCCTTCTCCTCCTGTCTGGTCTTGCCAGTCCTGAGTTGAGAGAGCTCAGCCTCCAGTTTGGCTATATAGTTGCATCTCTCACATGTATTTGTGTTTTGTGGGAGAAGGAGTGAGTTGTCTGTGTACATGAGGCAATTGTAACATTGCCTCAAGATGCCCAGATTCACCAGCTGAACAGGAGAGGACGCTAGCAACTGACCCTTCGACATGCTAGAAAAAGTTTGCTGTGTAACTGAGTCAGAAGGGACCTATAGGGAAATGGGTACTCAAGGGGATTCTAGGCTAATGTAGTACTTTGTTTAGTATACAAGTACTTTACCTATATAAAAATGCTTTAGGAGCAAGTGCTGAGCTATTGAGATAGAGAATAGACTGTTTAGATTGCAAGTAGAGAAGTTCTAAGGGAAAAATTGAAGAGCAGACTTTACGGAGCCAGAAATAGTTTAACCGGCGCTGCCCGATGGTGCTCTATGGGCAACTCCACGCTAAATCACGCAAAAGCGCGCTAAAGCAGCCTTTATAGCAGGGGGTTGAAAAGACCTAGGAATTGACCCAAAATGGCCAATAGACTACAAGTTTCTGGCTGGAACCACTGCTCTAGGGACAAATAGGCTGCTCAGTGCTCCCCACTCCCACTGGTGAACAAAGAATCTTCCCTTTATCCAAATAAGGATATGGAATAGCACAGGAACCAAGCCAAAGCCCAGAGATCAGCAAACTCTGAAGACTGGACTCTTCTAGTTCAGTAAGGCGGGAAAACAAGATTTTTTTTTTTTTTTTTTTTTTGCAGAAAACAGAGGAAAAACAGACAGTAAATGCTATAAATGCTTTTAAACGGCTAGTGCACTTGAGTGTGTTAGCCTACAGGTAAAATTAAGCAACAAATAACTTTTTAAAAGTGCAAAACAGTTAATCAACACAAAAACAGTTTAAATAGAATGCAGAGCTGTATAAACAGGTGAAAATGCAGTCGCTAAGCAGTAAATAATCAAAAAGCCAGAAAAAAATACTTAAATCAGGAAAAAGTCACTCTTTTGCTCTCTGCTGCTTGTAGAACTCTGCAGGACACCACGAGGAGCTGTGCTGAGTTGAATACACGCGCTAAAGCAGGCTTTATTACAGGGGGCTGAAAAGAGCTAGGAATTGACCCAAAATGGCCAATAGACTACAAGTTTCTGGCTGGAACCACTCCTCTAGGGACAAACAGGCCGCTCAGTGATCCCCACTCCCACTGGTGAACAAAGACGCTTCCTTTTATCCAAATAAGGATATGGAATAGCACAGGAACCAAGACAAAGCCCAGAGATCAGCAAACTCTGAAGACTGGACTATTCTAGTTCAGTAAGGCGGGAAAACAAGATTTTTTTTTTGTTTTTTCCTTTTGCAGAAAACAGAAGAAAAACAGACAGTAAATGCTATAAATGCTTTTAAACGGCTAGCGCACTTGAGTGTGTTAGCATACAAGTAAAATTAAGCAACAAATAACTTTTTTAAAAGTGCAAAACAGTTAATCAACACAAAAACAGTTTAAATAGAATGCAGAGCTGGATAAACAAGCGAAAAAGCAGGCGCTAAGCAGTAAATAATCAAAAAGCCAGAAAAAAATACTTAAATCAGGAAAAAATCACTCTTTTGCTCTCTGCTGCTTGTAGAACTCTGCAGTACACCACGAGGAGCTGTGCGGAGTTGAATACAAGCGAAAAAGCGCGCTAAAGCGGGCTTTATTACAGGGGGCTGAAAAGAGCTAGGAATTGACCCAAAATGGCCAATAGACTACAAGTTTCTGGCTGGAACCACTCCTCTAGGGACAAATAGGCTGCTCAGTGCTCCCCACTCCCACTGGTGAACAAAGACGCTTCCTTTTATCCAAATAAGGATATGGAATAGCACAGGAACCAAGACAAAGCCCAGAGATCAGCAAACTCTGAAGACTGGACTATTCTAGTTCAGTGAGGTGGGAAAACAAGATTTTTTTTTTTTTTCTTTCTTTTTGACAGAGTGGTTTACCTTCAGTATGTCGACATTCATGTTAGTCGACCAACTGAAGGCAAATCATTACTTGGTACTGGTGTTTGCATATGACTTTATGAATCAGTATCAAAGTTACAGAATATGGCATAAGGCTTTTGTAGTACTGCAATATTCATAGTGCGCATAACTTTGTTTTTGTGGTGCATGTAATATCATCACAGTGCAGCCACTAAATATTCTGTTAACAATGAGCACAGAGCCATGTACTGCTATTTCTGATTCTTTTAGGTATTTACTGTGTTTTGCAGTTACATGAAAGAGTCATGTTTCTGTTCCTCATCAAACATACTGTCATATTGCATCAGTTTTGACTCTACAAGGCAAAGTGTGCTTAATATTCTTTAACCTTCAGCTCTCCAACATTTAGCAGTCATGTTGGTATGTGCACTTGCCATTTTGTATTGTATTAAAAGTTACAGAATGTAAACATACATTAATTTTACTGTTTACAGTGACTGCTTGGTAATACACAGTTTATAAAAATCTTTACTAAAGTATATACAGACATACTCTATGAGACTGGAAAATTAATAGTGTCTTCTGTCCTGCAAAACTTAAATATCTACCAGTGTTTAACCTATAATAACCCCTGTATTATATTTAAATAACGTGTTACAACTGAGAGAACAGGGTGTTATTGTTGAAGTCATATCAGCATGTACTTTATTTAAATGCTGTTTTTGTTAAGAAAAAACAAGAACACATGTACTCTCGTTTCATTGTTTTAGGTAGGAAAATTATGCAAACCACAAAACAATGAGCGTTAAAGCAGAACTCAAATGCAAATCAGCTAACAGCCTTATGCCAAGGTTAGTAAGAGTTCAATGTCAAATTATAAAGGTTTCCATTTATATGACTTTTTTGAGCTATGTTATAGAATCGGAATTGCCTAGACATAGTAAAGCCTTGCTGAGTCTAATTATGGTGGCTGCCAAAAAATGAAATTACTAGGACATGGAAATCGAAGTCTAGACCAACTTTACTAGAATTAGAGACTATAGTAACAGAGATAAAACAACTGGAATTGAGATCTTTGGAAAAGGGAAGGAGCAAACTACACAGGAAAAATGGGAATCGTGGGAACAATACATGCAGAGCAGGAATGAGGTTTAAGAGGCAGGATTTGAATGAGCCATGTAATGCTTAACTGACAATAACCGGATGGTTTATAAGTGATGTATAATGTTTGCAACTGCAGTTGTTTCAGTGGCGTTTGTGATGTAAACTGTTTGCAATTAAAGTGGGATCATTTTGTATGTTTTTCATTTATATAAATGTAAGATTGCCTTTGTCATATCTGAAAATTTAATAAAGATGTTTGGAGAAAAAAAATTATAAATTTGAAAATGTTAAATTTAAAAGCAATACTTCTTCCACCCTCAAATTAGTTTATGTAAATAGTTCATTAGTACAATTAATGCACTAATTAAATCACTACCCTAGTTTAAAATTGAATCCACTTGCCATCCTAGACCCAGAAGTAAAATGGAGGACTGGAAACATTATCTCCCTTCACTGTCTGCTTCACAGCAACAGATCTGGGCTTGCCACTGCTTGACTTGTTAATCCACACTCTCAACCTCTACAATAATGCTTGGGGGGGGGGGGGGCAAAGGCCCAAAATCAGGGGCAGAATTTAATTATAAACTTAGAAAGTTGCTAGAATAACATATTTGGCATTGCATGCATTTTCCTGAAGGATATGAAGTCTGAAACTCAAATGTCTCTCAGCCATTATTTAATGATTTTGACCCTCAATGATTTTCCAGAAAAAAATAAATTTTATGAAGAATAGACTAAAATATTAGGCAATAATCTGCACATTCTGAGAAGTTATGCACAATTGAGAGGTATGTGTTACTGTCTGGCATAAAACATGACATTGGTGGCTAAGATAAAATTAATATTTGGTCTAGGACTGCTGAAAGAGAGATTCATGCTTTATCAGATGTGATCATCTCTTCATAGCTGTTTTCTCTCTTTGAAATTGCTTTCTTGAGCTCAGATAATTAATTCTAAGGGTGCTGATGCAGAGACATCATCAGAAATTCTGTATCTATCCCATACTCAGCAGCCGTAATTCTGTATCTATCCCATACTCAGCAGCCGTAATTCTGTATCTATCCCATACTCAGCAGCCATAATTCTGTATCCATCCCATACTCAGCAGCCATAATTCTGTATCTATCCCATACTCAGCAGCCGTAATTCTGTATCTATCCCACACTCAGCAGCCATAATTCTGTATCTATCCCATACTCAGCAGCCGTAATTCTGTATCCATCCCATACTCAGCAGCCATAATTCTGTATCTATCTCATACTCAGCAGCTGTAATTCTGTATCTATCCCATACTCAGCAGCCGTAATTCTGTATCTATCCCATACTCAGCAGCCATAATTCTGTATCTATCCCCTACTCAGCAGCCGTAATTCCCTTTTCTTTCCCAGAAAGCAGACCTTGTTCTTTTAAAACTAAGAATTATTTTATCTCAAAAGGTTTGGACTAACTCCTTCCTTATTCACCTGGAGTTTTCAGTTATGTAATATATGCGGTGTGACCTATGACCTGTGTGTTATTTCAGATGCATATTTTTGCAGCTTAGTTACAAGTTATAACTAAAGTACCCATAGATATATACTGACTGCCTGTAATATTTGTTTTTTAACTCATGACCAAAAATAGTATTACCCCGTATAAACTGAAGATACTCTGGAAATGCCAGGTGATGTTTGCTTTTACTTATTTCTAAAATATGAGTAGTTTGTGTAGTATTAAACTATATGTGCCAGTCCTGCCAGATTCTTGTCACAAACCCCAGCATCGACTGCCATCTATCACAGAATTATTGCTGCCCCTTGTTTAATAAAATGGCTCTGATTTTTTCCAACTTCATTTTGCCCACCCTGTGAATGCAGCCAGCCACGTAATGTGCCACTTCTCATTCCATTGCTTCGTGGCTTAGTGTGCCCTGATTTCTTGTTCATTTACTGTTATGTTTAAGCTTCATCATTACTAGTTTTTAAAAATACATTTGTAATGGTATTTCACTACATAAAATTTATCTTTAAAATAGGGTTACTGCTGAAAGTGTGAATGCTTTTATAGAAACATGAGATTTCCCATGGTTAATTATACCCATAACTAGGTGCTAAGGGCTGGACTTCATTTTTGGCAAAATATGACTTAATTCTTACCCCACCCCTATGATGCAGAGGGATAAAGCTTGGCTGTGACCTGGATGACTAATGTTTGATTAGTGGGAGACAGCAGCATATGGCTCGGTCTTCCTTGGAGGAAGGAGTCAACTTGGCTCACTACATGAGTGACACTCTGGGTTACACAGACCATGGAATTTGGGTCAAGGGAACATGCTGCTGAGGCTGTGGTTTAGTTGCATAGGTCATGGGCAGTCATGTTGGGAAGCTCATGTGATCCCCCCCCCCAAAAAAAAGACTGGCAGCATTAGCATCCCTTGAAAGCTGCCAATGGGAAGGTAGGAGCTCTTGGGGTGGGGGCTGCTGATGTCTGCCTGGATGATGGCTCCATGATTGGCTTCTGCTTCACATGGAAGTGAATGAGCTAGTGATGGCTCTTGTCCCCATGAGGAATGAAGGGCCAGATGGATCACAACAGACTGGTGGTCAACAGGCAGAAGAATTAAAAAAAAACAATACCTCACTCTTAGAATTTGACTTATTTCTTTGTTTAATATAATATTAAAATGTGTCAGATACAAAATAATTATTTTGTGCAACTATCAGAGAAAACTTAGGAAATATATTTAATTTTAAAATGTCAGGAATTTTGCCAGTTTTTATGTTTTCTTTGTAGGATGCAACCCTCTCAGATAAGGACTATCTTGCTAAAAAGAACAGGTGGTAGCCCATCTTTGAAAATGTAAGCCCCGAACTTGATACTTTTCTTAGTTTGATAGGGAGTGGCATAGCTGACCTGTGGTAGTGTGCAACTTTAGACAGACCTGTGGCAGTGTGCAGCTTTAGATAGACCTGTGGCAGTGTGCAGCTTTAGATAGACCCGTGGCAGTGTGCAGCTTTAGATAGACCTGTGACAGTTTGGAGCTTTAACTAGACCTGTGGCATTATGGAGCTTCAGCTAGACCTGTGGCAGTTTGGAGCTTGGTGATGAATATGTTGGAAGACAAGTGGCCCCAGTATGGATTTTTATGGGACCCCTATGTCTACAGGAAGAAATTCTGAGTGAGTGGACTTCTATTTGATCACTTGGGTTCTGTTATTAAAGTAGCTTTGAAACGATAGGAGAGTTTGGTGGGATATGTTCAGATATTTTAAGATATGTGGCGGTTTAAGATGGGAGTCAGTGCCAAAGACATTTGTTAGATTGAGGAAGGACAGGGAGACTAGTCGCTTGCTGTTGCAATGAGTTTAATAGTATTTAGGAAGGAAATGATGGCTGTAGTCATACTGTGTCCATGGTGAAAGCCATGTTCAATGCTGGACAGTGGTTTCTTGTCTAAATGATATTTAGAGCCTGTTTATGTATGAATCCTTATAAGATTTTAGAGAGAGGCTGAGAACAGTGATTAGCCTATACTGGCTCAGTTTTATTGATGAGCCACCCTTGTCTAGTGGGATAATATAGCTTCATTTCCAGATGGGATGGACATGTAATTCACTGATAGACCTACTGATTAGTAGGGAGACTGTAAAAGTGAGATACTCAGCTGCTACATTTATGTATTCAGCTGGGAAGTTATTGGCAGATAGTGATGTAGTTTTAAGCTTTAGTAGGAGTTTTCTTATGGACACAGTGAAGGTGAAAAGCCTCTTGATTATTGTCTGACTGAAGTAAGGAGTGAGTTGACACAGGAGGGGTACTTAATATTGAGGTGGCCCATTAATGAAGTAAGAATTAAAAGCTGCAGAGTTAAAAGCTGCATCAGTTTCATTTTCCGGCAGATCAGGTAGTGGGTTTGGCTGAGGGATCTTGCCAGGTTTGACTTGTTGATAGCGGACCAAAAAGTCTAGGCTTGTTCTGTTGTTTTTGATAATATTCTTTTTTGTCCTTCTTTGCATCTAAGTGAACTACACTGTTGATAAGTGTCTCGTGACCTGCACTTATGCCACTGTTGCCATATTGTATCTCTTTATTTCATAAGCTGCTTTGTAGGGGAAGTCCAACAAGGGTGTTGGTCTAGCCTTTAGAAGTTTTTTTTTTGGGGCTCCCTATTAATATGTTGGCACTTGAAATGTTGAGTGCTGACAAGCCAAAAATGGATCAGGAATGCAGAAGGAGAGCAAATCTCAAACATCTCAAACAGTCCTTCTCTACTTTAAACTTCTTGTAGAGGGACAATCCCCTGAACTCCTTGAACTTATGTGTGTGTGTGTGTGTGTGTGTGTGTGTGTGTGTGTGTGTGTGTGTGTGTGTGTGTGTGTGTGTGTGTGTGTATAAATATATTCAAATAAACAAAAGCCAAAAATGCCAAAGACAACATGGATGAGTTAAAATGCTGAACCGTGTAAGTATTCCCAGGCAAGTAAACACTTCCCCAACGTGGGGAATTATGTCCATTAGGGTAGGTGGATTTCAGCTAGTGTGGTGTGTCGTACTGTATTGTACATATACAAATATATATATATATATATATATATATATATATATATATATATATACACACACACACACACACACACACACACACACACACACACACACACACACACACACACATATATATACTAACTCCAGTATCGTCATAACGTGGAGAAAAGGGAATATTCCAGAAATGGCAATCCTGGAGTTAGTATATGCAAGTCATCTTTTTCAGCCATTTCAGAGCTCACGCTGGGGGGTGTCGACATTTCAAATGGTTGCTGTTTTTTACTTATGGGAGCCTGCTTATTTAGTATGTCTAGTAGTGCATTATTGAAGGTGGTAGTTGTGTCATATAACAGGAGATTTCTGAGGACTTTCCAGTTGCATTGGTTCAGCGTAGCCCTGAAAACATCTGGATTATACATGGTTAAGATGCAGACAAAGATGTACTGTGGGAGTGGTTTTGAGCAGACAAAGATGTACTGTGGGAATGGTTTTGAGCAGACAAAGATGTACTGTGGGAGTGGTTTTGAGCTGATGTTGGATCCAATTATGAATTTAGGATGATAGTCACTTAGTAGGGCTTGTAGTACACCAGACTGTTGTATATATTTTGGATTTGTAGAAAATATCCAGTCTAGGATAATGGCTGTATTGTGTGATTTATGGATTCTGGCAAATGCTGTATAAATTGTGCAAATGTACATAGGTTCATACCCAAGTTTATTTGGATTTTCGGTACAGTTCTGCCAGTTACTATTAATATCCCTAGTATAATTCTTTCATGTTGTATCTTAGGGATACCTAGTTAATATTTCTAAAAGGCAGGGAAGGATTATTCTCTGGCTATTATGTTATGATGTGGTGGTATGTATACAGCTATTATACATATGGATTTATGTGGATTAACTTGAATGAATGAAATAAGAATCATGCTTTGTTGAAATGGGGTATGTCTTGAGATTAGGATCATATTTTATTTTTATATACAATGGCCAGGCGTCCCCCCATTTTTTTTTTTTTGTGGTCTAGCCATATGATATTATATCCCTAGGGAAGTACTGTTTAATCATCCAAGTTTCTATTAATATTGTAATACTAGGGGTACTGATAGCAGCCCAAGCTTGAAATTCAGCTATTTCATTACAGGTGAGTTGAATGATGAGGGTAATATGTTTTTGTGGGATTGGTGGTTGTGGTGTGGTATGTTGTATTTTTTTGTCTGACTGGTGGCTGTGGTGTGATATGATGTATTTTTTGTGGGATTGGTGGCTGTGGTGTGGTATGGTGTATGTTTTTGTGGGACTGGTGGCTGTGGTATGGTATGGTGTGTGTTTTTGTGGGATTGGTGGCTGTGGTGTGGTATGATGTATGTTTTTGTGGAATTGGCGGCTGTGGTGTAGTATGGTGTATGTTTTTGTGGGACTGGTGGCTGTGGTGTGGTATGGTATGTGTGTTTTGTGGGATTGGTGGCTGTGGTGTGGTATGGTGTATGTTTGTGTGAGATTGGTGGTTGTGGTGTGGTATGTTGGGTTTTTAAATGTACTGAGAATTGGTGGGAGAAGATAGTAGGAGAAGCTGTTGATGGTCTAGGGTGCAAATGTATGTCTCTACTAAGTAAAAGTTTAAATGATGATAGGTTTAGTAGTCTCTTTGATGTAGGGGTGAGTTTGGAGAGCTGAATTAGGATGAAAGGCTTAGATTTCTGAGGATCAGTTTAAATATAAATATAAAGTTCTGAATAAGTATAATGGATTGGTGCTAAAGACTGTTGGACTAATTATGACATAATTATTATTATTTTTATTGTAGACTCTGTGGGTGCATGGCTTTATGTAATATGTTGTTGTATAACACAGAGTAATTAATGGTATGCTTAGGGGGATTATGGTCACCAGAGGGGAGGAAATAATTGTTGGGAGGTGGGGGGGGTGAGACATGTTGAGAAGTACTTGCCTGAGTTCGGATGTGAAGAGAGTATGGAGGAGGAATTAGTATTAGCAGGATAATTTCTATTGGTTGCATACAACAGTAAGAGCATGGTGTTATTTTTCTTCATGTAGTGGGGAGAGGGCTGGGTTGGAATGATATTTGATTGGATATGTATGACTGAAGGGCTAAATATAAGTGTAGTAGGGGCTCGATAGGATGTGGGGGCAAGGTAGGGAGATAAGTGTGCCCAAGTAAACTGACGAATAGAGCGGGGTTGCCACCTAGCCAGAAGAGCAATGTTCTTAAAAATACAACTGGTCACTTTTGTGTTTTTTTGTTTTCCTTTGCCTAACTGCTGTTTCTGTACAGTCTCCAAATAGTTTAATTGTTGTTTCTGTACAGTATATACATAGCTTAATAGAGATAGTAATATAAAAGTGGTTTGAGATACATTACTGAAACAATTAGGAACTAGCGGATTATGCAGTCAGTAATAAATATGTGTACCATGGAGTTATGACATATCATAGAACTATTATAATTCAGAACCTCAAATCATTGAATTGCTAACAGTTCCAAGACTTAAATCATCAAACAAAAAAAAGCAAAATAAATCAGATGTTGTGGGGGGGGGGCAAGCCCCCAGTCCCCATCCTCCCACACCCCATGCTACTTATGTATATCAACTCTGAGACTGCACTATAGTAGGGACAAAGCAAATTTACCAAACCCCACTGTACCACGATCTTGCTCAAAAAAAGCTGGTACAGCTGATTTTTGATCAGCTTTACTGGCATTTTCACCACTGGATGTCATAACACATTGATCAAAAGTTAGTAACCTGTATACTATATATATATATAAATATATATATATATATATATATATATATATATATATATATATATATATATAAATAATATAATATAAATATATATATATATATATATAATATAATATAAATATATGCACCTACTTACTTCCATCTACAGTCGCAACATTAACCACAAAAGGTCAAAACACTGAATTCTGGTATACTTCTACTCATGTGACAAGAAAGAACCTCATTGCATGCAGCTTTCCATAACAAAATAAAGGATCATATTTTGTAGGCTTGACCCTCCCCTTTTAATTATGTACACTAATTCTGAGTTCACAGAATCCCTGGGGAAAGGGAATATTCCCCAACCTGGGGGATATCTATCTCGCACACCTGTTGACCATTTGCACACACTGACTAAATGTGGTTGACTAAACAGATGTCAACCACCAAGCTTTTCAATGAAATTCCAGAGTCCCAAATACACATCTCTCTCTCTCTCTCTCTGTATATATATATATATATATATATATATATATATATATATATATATATATATATATATATATATATATATATATATATATATATATATAGATAGATATACGTGTTTATTTTATATGTATAAATATCTATATATATATATATATATATATATATATATATATATATATATATATATATATATACACACACACACACACACACACACACACACACACACACACATATATATATATAATCCATTTATAATGAATGTGGGCAACATCAAAGCACAAAACATCGAATGAGGAAGGTCAAATCATATAACCTGGACTGCATACATATACGTAATGGGGCAAACCTCCCTGTACCCACCACATCCCCTGTTTCATATATATATATATATATATATATATATATATATATATATATATATATATATATCAATGCAGTTATTGCACTATAGAGGGGAAATGGCAAAAACCCAATCCCTGCTCCCTGCTGTACTGCATTTTCACTCTTTAGAGCATGTGATACTATGAACTTTCATTTATATACATATATATATATATATATATATATATATATATATATATATATATATGTAGGTGTGTGTGTGTGTGTGTGTGTGTGTGTGCGCACATATTTTCATATGTACAATTTAGGTATGGCTGCAGATTTTATATGTGATTTAAAATATGAATAAATTGGAAAGATACTGTCTGTGGATGTATTTACTTGGTGTGACTTTATTTGTATTTACAAGTTGTAAAACACTTTAATATTTTGCTAATCTATTATATTTTTCATATATGTGGAGCTTTTCTCCCCAGGTCTTCAATGGACATTTACCCGGCAAGAAATGTAAATAAGTAAATTAATAAATAATAAAGATCATTTGCTCCGATGTTTTGACTCTGAGTCCTGCTGTATTTGATTTCTATAGTTTGCTACAGTTCTTATCACCTTCACTAAAACTGAAGGTTGAGCTTCAAAAGAAAGGCTTCATTTATAAAAGTTTGACAAGGCAAATAAACTTTTCTGTAATGTATCTGCCTACATGAAACTTCTGTGTGAAAACAAAAAACTGCCCTTAGAGATACAGAAATGTTTTATTTATGATTCACTATAATATCATTGTTTTTAAAAGTAATGTATGTTTGTTTGCTTAGCCTGGATAACTGGGAATATACTCATAAGAATATATAATAGTCCTTTTTGAAATGGGAAATGGGGGTGCAAGCAAAGATGTAATACTACGCATACATGTAAAAAACAAATTGCACTCACGTGGACTAAAGTGTTACAATGCACACGTTGCTCTTCAGGAGGGCAATCATAGGTACTTATTAGGCTATTCATTTCTGAGGATCTTAAGAAGCCTTTATATTTTGCAATATGAATAGACAAAGCCGCCCCCCCCCCAGATTAATTATTCCAACACCCAAGTTGCACAATCTACAGGATGGATGGAAGCATCAATTAATGTTGATTATACTGACAACAAAAGTGGCCATCATCTTTGAGGTAGCACAATGCTGAAGTCAATATATTTAAGAAAGGTAAAGTGCCTGGAGTGAAGATCTAGTTCTGAAAAAAGGAGGGAATTGTGCCCCCTTGAAAAAATAAATATTATAAACTTAATCATTCAAGTGCACCAGTCTACAGTAAGTCAGTACAGTATTTGTCTTTTATTAAGGCATATACTTTTCATATACAGTGAAAGTCTACTGTGCTATTTCTCTAATAAAATGGACACAGTGCAGAGGATGAAAGCTTTGAGTTACTAATGACCACAGTCCTTTAGCCAAGGGTTTGATGCCCTTACCTTCCTTCTGCCTATTCTGTAACTCTTAGCAAGTCACTTAACCAGACAATGTTCCTGGGCTAAGCCCAAAACAATTCATATTAATCAGCATTCTACTCTAGTTAATACATGAGAATGAATTTATTAGCCAATTCATATTAATCAAAGTTCTACTCGTCAATACACGAGAATGAATTTATTAGCCAATTCATATTAATCAGCGTTCTACTCTAGTTAATACACGAGAATGAATTTATTAGCTTGTGTTATGCTACTAAGTTTGTATACGACAGATATGCCTTCATACAATGTCAGATGTGCAACAGGTAACATACAAAAGAATGTGGTTTCTATTCCCAGACCAGGTAGATTGATTGCTGACACTACAGTGCAACATCAGGAGTGTCCTACACTCCTGAGTGTGCTGTCCTTTGAATGAGTTGTTAAAAAAAGCCCCATCTGCTTAAGTAGCTCAGGTGGATGTAAAACATACCACAGCACCTACTGAAAAGAGTAGTTTTTTTATTCGTATACATATATACAATTAATATTTTACATATTTATAATATTTACATATTTTAACATCATTCAATATATTGATATTTCCATTTTAAGTATTTTCCCCACTCTTTTACCCAAAACCAAAACCATATTTTTCCAGTATTTGCGTCACTGTCCATTTTCCATAGTATCTGATTTCATTAAGTCATTCATTCCATATAGTCCATGTTACATAGAATATGATTCTGTCCATTTTCTTAGCTTCATATCATGTCCATGTTTAACATTTTAAAATTAATAATGTTTAATCAAATCATGTTTACATACTTCTTTCCACTGTTTTTGAATTTTCTCACATTTAAACACATTCTGTAGTTTCCAATTCTTTACATTTATTACATATTATATCCTGTTTTCTCTTGTATGGCATATTTGCCCCTGCTGGTAATTTTTCTATGGACAACCTCCACAAAAGTAATCATTGCATTCTTTAATTATTTTAAAATTTCTGTAGCTCTTCATTATTGCTTTCTTGTTATCTATCTCCAACTCTTTCCATGGCTTCAACAAATAAAAGGATATAATAATGTTAAAACATTTTTTTCTGTTTTTTTTTTCTATCACATTCTTTTTTTAATTTCCACAATACAATTTTTCCATAAAATTCTTTCATTTCTTCTTTAATAATACTTTTACTTATGTTTTCATTTCTTCCCAAAAATCTCTATATTTACAATACATTATTGTTTCTGTCAAATCTTTATTTTCCATTATTCCTTTTAGTACTTTGTACATACTTAAAGAGGCTGCATGCACAATCGGCTTTATCAGCTCCAGTCCCCCTTGTTCATCTTTCATATACAAAATTGCCCTTTTAACCAGGTTCAATTTTGACCCTCAAAGAAATGAAAAAAAGTGTCTGCATAATTTCTTTTTCATATTTCATTGGCATCATATAAACATTTGCAATATAAGCTATTTTACCTATTATTATGGTGTTTATTACATTTGCTTTCTTTTTGTATGAAAACGTATATGTCTTCCAGAATGTGATCATGTCTTTGATTCCTTTAATAACTTTATCCCATTGTTCATGTCTGAATTCTGTCCTTCCAAATACTATTCCTAAAATATTTATACTTTTTATTATATTCCACACCTCCTATAATGCCTTCATACCCAAATCATTTTCTTTTCTCTTTATTTATGCTTAAACCAATTTTCTTCAACTGTGTACAACTGTGTACTCAATTTTCATTAATTTTTTTCCATCCATACTTTATATTTTGCTATTACTACAATGTCATCAGTGTAAGTATACATTATTGATAACTGTATTTTCTCAATCGTTCTATATCCTCCATAACTTGACATTTTATTTCTGTTACTACTGTGTTCATGATTATAGCAAAGATTATACTGATTGCAGGACATTCTTGTTTTATACCACAGTCTATTTTCAAATCATCCTCAATCCAACCGTACATGTTCAATTTCACATAAATCTTTTCATATACTGATTTAATTATTTGTAACATTTTTTCACTTATGTTGTATGCTTGTAAAATGTCCCATAATGCTTTATACTGAATATTATCATATGCCTTACTGACATCACCTATCATGATTTTTGTTTCCACTTTTTATTAATAATATCATCAATTACTATCCTTATTATCTACAATAGGTCTTGACTCCCCTTTCCTTTTCTCCCAAATAAATTCTGATCATATAATTTTTTTATTTTACATTGTAGTCTTGTACTTACTATTCTCATAATTTTATAATCTGCGTTATTCAATGTAATTGGTCTCCAATTTTTTATTTCATCTTTATCTCCTTTCTTTAATATAAATTTTATCACACCTGTGCAAATTTCTTTATACTTAATTCCTCTTTCTAGCCACTCATTCATTACTTCTATAAACACTATTTTTGCCAGTAATACATTTCTTTATGCATACTATATTCAATTCCGTTCAAACTCATTAATTAAACATGAATTAACATTAATATCTTTCTAGATCTCATTCAGCTCATTTATATTTATTCTTCTGTCTAAATATTCATTGTCTTCCTTATTTAAATTTTCACCATTATAAATTTGCTGTATGTTAACTTCTTTTTGACTACATAAATCTGATGCATATTCTTTAATGATTTCATATATTTCTCCTTGTTTTTTAACTTGTTAAACCTTCTTTATTTTGTAATTCTCTTATTATCTTTCCGTCTTTTACTATATTACATATGTTTGGTGGTATTTCTTCTTTTTCTTCCCTTTTAAGCACTATTTTTGCTTATATAACAATTTATTAACCTTATCCTGATTTCTTCTATAATTCTTTTTCTTTTTCATAAAATTATTTTTTCTTCTCTATCAAGTCTTTACATATTTTTGACTTAACATTTTGTATTCCATTTATTCTTTTTTCATTTTCATTTCTATACATGCTAAAAATACTTTTTTGTATTTTTTTAATTGAATCCATCATATTGTCCAATTTTTGTAAAAATCTCTCATACTGCTATGCTGTTGCTATAGTTCTGTAATTTCTTTTCTTTCTCCTAAACCTAACTCTTTTTCATTTACTATGTTATGCCTTTTCCTATTTTAATATATTCCTCATTTTCATGAATTCTTATCCAAATCCCACATGATCAGAGAACCCACTATATTTAATTCCTTTGTGTGTACTTTTTAGGCCTTCTGATATCAAAAATAATCAATTTATGTCTTAATTTCATTTCTTTTGTAAGCCCAGTGTTTATTTTCTCATATTTTTAATTTTCCACTTTTCATAATTTCAGTAACCATTTTAACATCACAACTATTCTTTTTATTTCTCAAATTACAACTAAAGTCACCTGTCATTACTATATCCATGCTAACACGGATATAATTAGGTATATTTTTAAGCATTGTTTATTTCTTTTTTGTCACATATGCATATAAAGCTATTAGTCTATATACATATTTTTTTCCATCTTATATCTGCTATAGTTTTTCGGCCCAGTTCTACTGTTATAATATCTGATATTTTTATATTTTCTTGGCATAGTATACATATACCTCAGCATGTATCTTTGTCTATATTCCAAATAACAGTACCATTCCAAAGTGTTTTCTGTTTGTACCCTTTCTTCTTTTGTTAGCATTCTAATGTCTTCTAACACTATTACTTGAGCATCTACTGCAGCACGCTATTATAAAATATTAATTATTCTCCAAATATTCTTCATACTATTCAAGTTCAAAGTTAATGTTTTCAGCTTTATAGAATAGTTATTAGAATAATCTTCTTATCACTTACCTTTCTTTGCTTTCTTACTGTTAGATTTTTAAATTTTCTTTTTCTTTCCCTAACTCTCTTTCCTATTGAATTCTTCTTGACTTTAACTATATGTCACTCTGACTCTTCTTCACGTTTAATCTATCTCTTATTATTTTTTTCTCTCTCTTTCCCTTTAAATTTAAATACCATTTCTATGTTTTGTTGTGTGTTGTTGTATAGCATTCTTTCTTACTCTTTTTCTTGTATAATTTCATTTTCATTTTCTTGTATTTCTACCTCACATTCTAACCATGAATGCCCTGCATTACCACATTTTTACATTTCACTTCACATTTCCTTGCATTAAGACCTGTCTGACTACATAAATAGCATCTTTTTTGTCACGTTCATTAATTAAATTATCACTTTTTCCACAAAAATAACAAGACTTTGGTTGTCCTCTGTACCTCACAAAACCTATATTGCCATGCTCATTAATAATGCTAGGTATGTGTATCACATTAATATGTTACATTTTTAAAATGATTCCACATTCCCAGCTCCCAGTCCATAGTCCTCTTTCTTTCTTTACAGATTGTCAACAGATATTCTCTCAGTTCTTTTGCTCCCATTTCAGTTCTACTATTCTTTTTTTTTTGTTTGTTTGTTTGCCTGAAAAAGGCTTGCACAATATATTCTGACCATGGAAAGTCTGCTTTCTTTTTTTTATAGGCCCCCCAAAACATTTTCCATAGCCTGGCCAGTTTCAAAAAACAAGTTACAAAAAGTCTCTTTGTTAATTAAAATGAAAGCTCTTACTTCTTCAGCTGTTACTCCCAGAGGTGCAATAATATAGTCCCATACTGCATATCTGTCCAGGCCTTTCTCTTTTTTACTGCTCACCCGAACAACTTATTTTTTCTTTGCTTCCTTCATCCCTGTCTTCTCCTTACATCCTTCTTCCTCTGTTGGAGCATAGGACTTTTTTTCTGAAATGTTTTCTGGCTCTTTTTCCTTTTCTTTTTCTCCCTCTCCTATTTTATTTACATAATGTCACTCCAGGATATAACAGTTCCCCTTTCTGGCTCACTCTGGTTAACTAGATCCTCCAGATACTCATCCCATAACCCTACCAACTGGAGGGTTGAAATAACACATTTTTCTCTGTTTCTGCCATTTCAAACATTTTTTTCTGAAAAATTTCTTCTGAATCCATCTCCACCACTGCATTTGGCTCCATCTCCTTCCTGATCTCCTCACTATCAGCAGACAATGTTTTCTCTGCTCCCACATCACCTGAAAACATTTCTGGTAGTGATTCTACCATTTTTTCTTCATTTTTAACACATTTAACTTCCACACTGTCTTGGTTCTCAGCAGCTATCTTTCTCCTTGTTCCTCCTGGCTGGCTCCTTGCCTGGGCAGGAAGCAGGAAGTCAGGATGTGTAACACCCAGTCTCTTCCCTCTACTGCAAAGAGCAGGGGAGGATCTTCAATGCCCTGGTTAAATTTCCCCTAGAAATATAAATACCACCTAAGGTCCTTCCCTTTAAAGAGACCAATGGTCAACAAAAGATAAATATAAAGTAAAATAGCATGACAGATTTACCGACATGTTATTCAGTAACTGCCCAAAACTTAAAGACCCTCTCTGAAACACAATTTAAAAAGACAATTGGAAATCAGCATTTCTGACAAGACTGTAGCTGGTCACATCTGTTTGTTTTCTTTTTTGAATATTTATTCATTTGGGTGGCTGTTTAAAGTTGGGGTCACCCCACTGCTCTGTGGTTCTGATGTCTATGCCAGTGTAGCTCATGCTCCTCAAGGCTTCCACCTAGCAATTCCTTTATAAGATGCTGAAACCAGTACAAGTTGGTTGCACTTAATCTATACAAGGAAAGCCTCTCCACTGAGGCTGTTCTTTATCACCTGACTCTTTACTCGGTCACAGATAGCAAGGTCAGTGACTCCTGTGGATATAAATTACTTACCACAGCCTGCACTCACATTCTCATTTTTTCAGTCACTGTCCATAGCTTGTGAGTATGAGTAAGGATAGAACCACAGACTGATATGTAATGCATTGGTATTGTCCGAGAACTTCACTCCAGTTTCACCACCATAAATTAGTTCTAATCTGGTAAAAATGCTGAACCTCCAGCAAGATAACTGTCAATGTCCTACACACTGTCCATACATACTGCCCATTACCATTACTCACTAGTGAGACCCTAATATACTTATGTAGCTCCATTAAGGAGAGCAGACCCCTCCCACTTCATCCCACACATGTACAGGCAATTTTATAGACAGCCAGTTCACATAATGGAAACTATTTGGTTTATGAGAAGAAATCATAGCCTCAGATTAGAGCCATGTGGGCACAAGGTGAATACGCAGGCTTTGAATGTAAGGTACCCTAGTTTGGAACTGAACTGGAAAACCAGGAACTGAGATATGGCAGTGCAAACCTCTCCATCAATGTGATGCCCTCTTTTACCTAAATGGTTTACTAAAACGTTAGTACTGCCTATGTTCTCCCTGCTCTTATCATAAGACGTTCTTGAAACATAGAAGGTTGTGAACCATGAACGTACATAATTATGACAGAACTAGTGAAAAAATATCACATCTGTACTACTAATATAATAGTAAACAACAAGCACTGGATGGGGCCCTGGCCTCTATCGCATACCTCAATGCAGGGAAGAAATGTATAAAGGTAATAAACCTTTTTGGTGAGCTACTGAGACAGTGCAAGAGAAATATCGAACAAGAAAACAAGCAAATTATTAAAGGAGAACTCCACCATAATTTGCAATTCACTTTATTCCAAATATATTTTTACCTTGATGTTGTTTTTTATTATTTCTACATGCTCCCCTACCACAGATCATATAACAGTCACATTATTGTTTACAAATGGAATTTAGTTCAGTCAGCATGAGCTGCTGGACGGCACAGATTATGTAGTTGTCACTGTTCTCGTCCCCCACAATGTTCGCATTATGAGATTGTGTTGTGTTGTGTTGTGCAATATCAGTGAAATACTGCAAACAGTTGAAATGAAACTCATCTCCAAAGTGTTAGTCATTGTAGAAATCATTATATGAATAACATAGATAAAATTGTACTGCAGTAGTACATAAACAAACAGGTAAACACATTTAATTGTTGGCTTTTGAGGTATTGTTTTAAACCATGCAAGAATAACATTAAGCATAATAACAGAACTGCATGCAACTATTATTGCCTTACTAACTCTATTAAGTTACAAATATTAGTTACTGATGTATGTATAAAGCTGACAGCTTTTTCATGGGTTCATAGGTTCATAGGTAGGTACTAGGCTATTGGTCCTTGAGCCTATATAAGCCTAGCCAAAAATGTACCCTGGCTTTCACCACCCAAGAAAATTATTTTCCTGTGCCCCTGTCGAGTAGAGCCACAGAAGTGATCCCTGGGGTGAATTTCCTATTTCCCATCCAATCATCAAGATTTTTCTTGAAGAGTGCTAATGAGGAGCTCTGTTTGACATAGATAGGTAGTCTGTTCCAGAGTATGGGAAGTCTCTGGGACAGGAATCTATCCCTCCAGCATGTTCTGTTTATTGTGGTGACAAGGTTTAGGTCCCTAGAGCGTGTAGCTTGGAGGGATTGGGATTTTTTTTAAATGGAGCATGTCCAACAGCTCTGGGTTTGACATAGCTTCATATGTTAGGCAGAGATCGCCTCTAAGTAGGCGATATGCGACAGAGTAAAGCTGGAGTTTTTTGAGACAGTCTGCATAGGGCATCTGTTTGAGGCCAGTAATCCTCTTTGTGAGATATTTCTGTGGCCTTTCCAGTTGTTGTAGATGTCTTGTGAGGTGCACACCAAAAGGGGCGTTGTACTCTTATAATGGGTCTAATGAGTGATGAGTAGAGAGGAACAATGACCTCTTTTTTTTCTGGATGAGAAACCTTTTGTGATGAGGTGAGTCACATAGAAGGATTTCCTGACCACTGTGGTGATGAGATTATCAAAGGAGAGACTACTGTCCACCAGTGTCCCAAGGTCTCTTATCACATTTTCAGCGTTAAGTAGACTACTAGCTATGTGGTAGTTCATGGGTACAGAGTTTTTACCAAAGGGGATGACAATACACTTTTTGGCATTGAGCTTCAGGCCATGGCTTTGACACCAGGTATCAGTCTCAGTGAAGCCCTTTTGTCATATGTCCACATCGTTAGGAGTTTCAATTATGGCTCCTAGTTTGCAGTCATCTGCAAACTTTGTTAGCCAAAGACCTTCTGTGTTAGTCTGTACTTCAGAAAAGTAGATACCAAGCAGGAGAGGACCCAGGACTGAACCCTGTGGTACTCCACTTGTCACTGGTCTGAAGTCGGATTTGGAGTCCGCTACTTTCACAGTGTGGGCTCTGTCCATGAGCCAGTTGGCAACCCATCTTGTGACATAGGGATTTATACCTTGTTTAGTGAGCTTATCTATAATTTCAGAGTGGGGGATGGTGTCGAAAGCCTTGGCAAGATCTAGATAAGCTGTGTGAACCACTTTACCCTCATCTATGGCTTTGGTGACTGCTTCAAATAAGTCAATCAGGTTTAGGAGACATGATCTGCCTTTTACAAATCCGAACTGGATAGGGTCCAGAGTTTGGAGATTACCAATGTCTTTGTTTATGAGTTACATGATGATACATTCCATGGTCTTGCAGACCAGACTCGTCAGGCTAATGGGGCAGTAGTTCCCGGGGTCCGTCGTGGCTCCCCCTTTGTGAAGTGGGATAACCATCATGGTGCGCCATTCAGTGGGCAGAAAGCCTGAGGTGAGGCTATGATTGAACATGGTACTTAAGTAGGGTGCCAGTTCATTCTGTAGTTCATGTAGAACGTAGCCTGGGATATTGTCAGGTCCCATGGATGCTGTGTTCTTGGCTTTGGAGAGTGTGTTTTTTCCTGTGCAGCCATGATTACGGGAACTTTGCATTCTTCCGGTATAGAGATGGGGTGAGAGGGGGGGTAAAGTTAGCACTGAACCTATCTACCAGGATGTTGGCAGTATCAGTAGGTTCTGTATATTTAGTGCCATTGTGCTGTAACTAAGAGCAAATCTGAGTGTTGCCATTGAGATTGTTGACATAGCTATAGAATGTTTTGTGGTTGTCTTTAGAGTCAGTGGCAATTTTGTTTCATAACTAGCTTTGGAGCATTTTATGAGGGATCTCAGCTTCTTACTGAGGCTGACCAGGGAGTTCCTCCAATCATGGGATTTTACTCTTTTTTGCAACAGTTTCTTTCTTCTGTTGTAGAGTTTGTTTATGGCAGAGGACCACCAGATTGGCTTCCTTTTTTTGGAGGATAGCATCTTGGTTCTATTAGGGATAGCATGATCCATGCACTCGTGTAAGTGCTTATAAAGTGCATTTGTGTAGGATTCAGCAGTCGTACCTCTATTGTCTGTCTGCATGGGTGTCATGAAGTTTGCCACTTCTGTCTTAAGAAGTGTGAAGTTGGCTTTGGAAAAGTTTTTTATGGTGGTTTTCCTAATTGGGGTGGGGGCGGGATGTGTATGTCTAGGGTGATTAGCTTGTGGTTGGATCTGACCAACGAGGACTTGACCTCTGGTGTAGAACACTGGTTGCCCATGTTGGTAATGACCAGGTCTAGGATATTGCTGCCCCTGGTGGGGGTGTGAATAAGTTGATCCAAGTTGTTGGAATTTATGAATTCCAGAAAACGTTGAGCAAAAGAGTTGGTACATGAGTAGTTTTCCCAGTTAATGGTGGGGTAGTTGAAATTGCACATTATTAGGGTGTTGGGTTGTACTACTTTCCAGTGTATCAAGAAATGAGGAGTGGGAATCCTGGGGCATGATGGGGGGTCTGTAGCAAGCTACAATTTGGATTGCGGTCTTGCCCAGAGTTAGTTGCACTTGGATAACCTCGAATGCATTATGCTGTGCAACTAGCCTGGAGGTGTGAATATCCTTAATGAATCTGGACATGCCTCCACCTTTAGTGCTTCGTTCTGGGTTAGGTGGCTGAAAGGTGTGGTATGAATTATAGCCTGGAAATGCAGGGGTGCTTTCTGGAGCTTTGAACCAGGTCTCTGTCACTGCACAGATGTTGATGTTCTTCATTTTAAGGAGTGCCTCGAGTGAGTGCATTTTGAGGTTTAGATCACCTACAATTGATCAAAAACAAGCTGCAGAGCCTTGGCATTCAAGACCAACATCAAACTAAATGAAAAGAAGACAACAGCAATCTAAAGTGCTCAGCAAAATGGCCATCTTCTATTTCCAAGTTTCCATGTGTATGTGTTTTCACAATTAAGAAAATACTTCATCAAAGCTCTCAGCTGGAAGCTTAAAAATACAGGATGAGAGTTTCGCTGAACACTTTTTTAATCAAAGGTCTTGCTTGAACAGGACTTGCTTCTGCTGTGGTAAGAAATCAAAGATTCTGTGTGGAGGACATAAATTGAAAACAAGTGAAAAAGAATTAATAAATAAAATGACTGGACAGATGAGCACACACACACACACACACACACACACACACACACACACACACACACACACACACACGAGTGCGCGCTCACACACACACAAAAAACAACTGCTGTATTCTGGAGCTAAGGTAAGGGGATATGGGTACATGTCCAAGTTTGCCAGTGGAAAGTGCCTAAGGGGTTAAGCCAGCATCTAGACATAGAGGAATAAAGCCCTTCCTACAGCCCAGATGATCCAGGTTCAATTAGCAGCTCAGGCATCTCAAGTACTGGCAGGGAAGGAACTGACATGCCCATGCCATAGGGATGGCATTTGCCTTGGCATTCCTTGAATTCAATCCCTAGTAGAGACTGGGGACATGATGGAGTCATTATCAAAAGAGGAGAAAAGGGAAGGACATCAGCTGAGCTGCTGCAGAGGTGGTGGGATACACACCAGCATGTCCCCATTGCACATCTGCCTATCAGATGTTTCAGGCAAGTGCATATGGGAGGGGGAGTGCATTATAGCTACAATTCCCAACCACTAAGTTGTAAAATTACAAAACTGGAATTAGTGTAAGGGTAAACTGTATATCAGATGGGCTCAATAAATCTTGAATCTCCTATTTAATGTCATCCATATGTTCACCCATTTGTAATACAATAAAGACAGTTCTGCAAATTTATAGTTCCACTGAATTTAAGGATTCATAAGGAAGTCATCTGTTGAGAATCTTACTGTTTCAGAAAGGTCAGGTAATCACTCAGAGCAGTAAACAAGCTCAAAGAATGCCCTTAAGTGTAGCGGCCTTATCAGTCTGTCAAGATGTGAAGCCAACAGGAACTGAGCAGTTAAACCAGGGTTGCCAGATTTCCAACCAGCCAGGTAGGGACAAAAAAAAAAAAAAAGGTCTTTCACAGCAAGTGAAGACCAAAAAAAAAAAAAAAGTCTTTCAAAAAAAACAAAAAAACAAAAAAAAAGGTCTTTAATGCGGAACAGAGTTCCACATTAAAGAACAGTAGCTCTGCACTAAGCAGGAATATTGCAGTTCCGCATTCAACAGAAGTAGCTCCATGTTTAGCGATTTTCGATTAGCCTGTATACCAGCATACGGGCCAATTAAAAATCGTTAAACACGGAGCTACTTCTGTTTAATGCGGAACACAAGAAGCTCTGTGTTTAGCGATTTTTGATTGGCCCGTATTCCAGGTATACTGGCCAATCAAAAAAAAAAAGAAAAACAAAGCGGAGGCTGGCCGGGATTTAAACCGGAAGGGCGGGACTCGGGATCAGGCTGCTGATCTCGGGACAGTCCCACCCAAATAGGGACATCTGGCAACCCTGAGTTAAACTCTCCTACAGTTTATAATTACTGGAAACCTACAAACACATTCAATGTTTTTAAATATTTTACACCATCATCAACTAAGTTAGGATCTATCCCAAGACATTGTTTGCCTGTACACTTCTGAAGTCCACAAAAGTTATTCAGCTTGATGTTAAAAAATAGTACCTGTTATGCATTCTGGGTGCATGCTCAAGAAACATCATGTATGTTTTTTTTTTAAAAGAAAGAAAGCAGCAGAGAACTATGTGACTTATAGTATGTTACAGCAAACCAGCTTCAGGAATCTAAATGGAAAATTGGCCATAAAACATATTCTGTTTGAGCCAAGCTCTAAAAATATTCCAGAGGTCTGATAACATGTCAGCTAGGTCAGTAGGACATAAGTTTCTTTAACCGAACTGTACAAGTTGTACAGTGCAAACTGATGAAAAAAAATCACACGCAGCTTCTAAGACTATGGGCAGCTTTGCTATCTCTAACCATGTAAGGGATTGCTTGTTATTTAAAAAAATGCAAAAGGACTGTAAGACCTCAGTCTTTCAAAAACTTCTGCCCTCATACACACGGGTTTTGATTTTAAAATTGGGATGCAAGGTTTTGTGCCTTACATCTTTAACAACCAGAATATGGTAGAATTCTGATTTAGTCTGTTCATAAATGTTTGTAAAAAGAGATCACAAGGTATGCATATGTCATAATCAGTTATGTTTAAGAGAAAGGCTGAAAGGAAAAGGGTTTAATGAAGTGAATTCTAAACAAAATCAACTCACTAAATAAAGTAATTAACTGCAGCAGTTACTTCAGGAATGCTTTGTAGTGAAACCACAACTTCCAGGGGTGAATGTGTTTTACATAAGCATGCAGGTAAAAACAATGGGTCAGGCAGAGTGATACAGAAAGGTAAACAGAATTACTGTTGCATCACAGAACAGTGTTCACTACAGATTTGTGTGCATATATATATATATATACACACACACACACACATATATATATATATATATGTATGTATATATATATATATATATATATATATATATATATATATGTATATATATATATATATATGGGTCCCCTTGACTTCATCGACATGCCGAAACACAGACGCTAAGAAGACCGACGAGATAGATGATCGACAATGTGAAATCCCGACAGCCGAAACACTGACATGGGCAACGTGTGAGCGCGAGTCGGTAAGTGTGCGATAGTGAGGGATTTAGCGTTAGGGAGTGGACAGGTAAGTGTGTGCTAGTGAGGGATTTAGCATTAGGGAGCGGACAGGTAAGTGTGTGCTAGTGAGGGATTTAGCATTAGGGAGCAGACAGGTAAGTGTGCGATAGTGAGGGATTTAGTGTTAGGGAGCGGACAGGTAAGTGTGAGATAGTGTGGGATTTAGGGTTAGGGTGTGTGAAAGGTGAGTGTGCGATAGTGATGGACTTTGGGTGTAGTGGCGGGTTAAGTGAGTTAGGGTTAGGGTGCGGGTAGGGTAAGTGTGCGATAGTGACGGAATGTAGGTTTAGTGGCAGGTTAAGTGAGTTAGGGTTAGGGTGCGGGTAGGGTAAGTGTGTGGTAGTGTCAGACCTTAGGGTTAGGGTTTGGGTTAGGGTTAGTGCATGTATAGTTGTGTGTTATGTGTAGTTTACGTTTTGTGTGTCGGTGTTTTGGGTGTCGGTGTTATGGTGTTCGGTTTTGTGAGTTGTTGGTTTTGTGCGTTTTCAGAGTTTTGGTGTCGTTGTTTTGAGTGTCGGGTTTGTGGTGTGTCGGTGCTGTGATAGGGATCTATATATATATATATATATATATATATATATATATATATATATATACACATACACACACACACACACACACACACACACACACACACACACACACACACACACACACACACAAATATTAAAGAAACAGAGGAGCCTATTCATTCTACATGTTTAAAGCCTGGAAAAGGACAACATGAAAGGACAAGTACAGGCTGGACAAGAACAGTGAGAAAAACAGAGAGAAAGAGTGATGGGTGATGTAGCTACTATCTGGAGGGTAGAGGTTTGGCACAGGGAGCTTTGGGGTGACAGAAGACATGGCATCTGTAGAAAAATGGGGATGTTTAGTGGAAACTATTACTAGAACTAGAAACAGTAGTGGGTTAGTTAATCAAAAGAGAAAGGGCAGAGGGCACTGGAGAGGATGACACAAGAGGCCAGTAAATAGGACAGGATGTAAAACCTAGGGGAGAAAAAGGTACAGGACATGAGAATATGAGCAAAGTGTGTCAGAGAAGTACAGACAAGATGGTGTCACAAAGATTAAGCTGGACAGAGAAAGTAAGAGATGCAGTCAGAAAGGGAGAAGGAGACGAAGAACAACATGCATGAACAGGTGCAGACATAGCTCAGTTGTGGAGAATGGGAGGCAATACCAGAAGGGACCTTGTGGAAGGGAATATTGCAAGGAATATAAAAGGAAAGTGAGCAGAAAGGGGCACTCTGCCATCATGGACCACTGGAGGGGATTTGTAGGAAGATTACTTTAAGGAATGGGAGCATGTGCAGTACAGGAATGGGAGCATGTGCAGTGCAGGAATGTGAGGATGTGCAGTACAGGAATGTGAGCATGGCAGTACAGGAATGGGAGTGTGTGCAGTACAGGATTGGGAGGATGTGCAGTACAGGAATGGGAGTATGCGTTGTACAGGAATGGAAGCATGTGCAGTACAGGAAGGGGAGCATGTGCAGTACAGGAATGGGAGCATGTGTCGTACAGGAATGGGAGCGTGTGCAGTAGAGGAATGGGAGTATGTGCAGTACAGGAATGGGAGTATGTGTTGTACAGGAATAGAAACATGTGCAGTACAGGAAGGGGAGCATGTGTCGTACAGGAATGGGAGGATGTGAAGGACAGGAATGGGAGTGTGTGCAGTAACGAAATGGGAGTATGTGTTGTACAGGAATGGGCACATGTGTTGTACAGGAATGGGAGCATGTGCAGCACAGGAATGGGAGGATGTGCAGTACAGGAATGGGAGGATGAGCAGTACAGGAATGGGAGTGTGTGCAGTACAGAAATGAGAGGATGTGTTGTACAGGAATGGGAGGATGTGCAGTACAGGAATGGCAGCATATGCAATACAGGAATGGGAGCATGTGCAGTACAGGAAAGGGAGTATGTGTCGTACAGGAATGGGAGTATGTGCAGTACAGGAAAGGGAGTATGTGTCTTACAGGAATGGGAGCATGTGCAGTACAGGAATGGGAGTATGTGTCGCACAGGAATGGGAGTATGTGTCGTACAGGAATGGAAGTGTGTGCAGTACAGGAATGGGAGCATGTGCAGTACAGGAAAGGGAGTATGTGTCATACAGGAATGGGAGTATGTGCAGTACACGAATGGGAGGATGTGCAGTACAGGAATGGCAGCATATGCAGTACAGGAATGGCAGCATGTGCAGTACAGGAAAGGGAGTATATGTCTTACAGGAATGGGAGCATGTGCAGTACAGGAATGGGATTATGTGTCGCACAGGAATGGGAGTATGTGTCGTACAGGAATGGGAGTGTGTGCAGTACAGGAATAGGAGTGTGTGCAGTACAGCAATGGGAGTATGTGCAGTACAGGAATGGCAGCATGTGTTGTACAGGAATGGGAAGATGTGCAATACTGAAATGGGAGGATGTGCAGTACAGGAATAGGAGTGTGTGCAGTACAGGAATGGGAGTATGTGCAATACAGGAATGTGAGTGTGTGCAGTACAGCAATGGGAGTATGTGTCATACAGGAATGGGATGATGTGCAGTACAGGAATGGGACTGTGTGAAGTACAGGAATAGGAGCATGTGTCCTACAGGAATGGGAGTATGTGCAGTATAGGAAAGGTAGTGTGTGCAGTACAAGAATGGGAGGATGTGCCATACAGGAATGGGAGGATGTGCAGTACAGGAATGGGAGTATGTGAAGTACAGGAATGGGAGTGTGTGCAGTATAGCAATGGGAGTATGTGCAGTACAAGAATTTCAGCATGTGTTGTACAGCAATGTGAGTATGTGCAATACAGGAATGGGAGTGTGTGCAGTACAGGATTGGGAGGATGTGCAGTACAGGAATGGGAGTATGCGTTGTACAGGAATGGAAACATGTGCAGTACAGGAAGGGGAGCATGTGCAGTACAGGAATGGGAGCATGTGTCGTACAGGAATGGGAGCGTGTGCAGTAGAGGAATGGGAGTATGTGCAGTACAGGAATGGGAGTATGTGTTGTACAGGAATAGAAACATGTGCAGTACAGGAAGGGGAGCATGTGTCATACAGGAATGGGAGGATGTGAAGGACAGGAATGGGAGTGTGTGCAGTAACGAAATGGGAGTATGTGTTGTACAGGAATGGGCACATGTGTTGTACAGGAATGGGAGCATGTGCAGTACAGGAATGGGAGGATGTGCAGTACAGGAATGGGAGGATGAGCAGTACAGGAATGGGAGTGTGTGCAGTACAGAAATGAGAGGATGTGTTGTACAGGAATGGGAGGATGTGCAGTACAGGAATGGCAGCATATGCAATACAGGAATGGGAGCATGTGCAGTACAGGAAAGGAGTATGTGTCGTACAGGAATGGGAGTATGTGCAGTACAGGAAAGGGAGTATGTGTCTTACAGGAATGGGAGCATGTGCAGTACAGGAATGGGAGTATGTGTCGCACAGGAATGGGAGTATGTGTCGTACAGGAATGGAAGTGTGTGCAGTACAGGAATGGGAGCATGTGCAGTACAGGAAAGGGAGTATGTGTCATACAGGAATGGGAGTATGTGCAGTACACGAATGGGAGGATGTGCAGTACAGGAATGGCAGCATATGCAGTACAGGAATGGCAGCATGTGCAGTACAGGAATGGGAGCATGTGCAGTACAGGAAAGGGAGTATGTGTCATACAGGAATGGGAGTATGTGTCATACAGGAATGGGAGTATGTGCAGTACAGGAAAGGGAGTATATGTCTTACAGGAATGGGAGCATGTGCAGTACAGGAATGGGATTATGTGTCGCACAGGAATGGGAGTATGTGTCGTACAGGAATGGGAGTGTGTGCAGTACAGGAATAGGAGTGTGTGCAGTACAGCAATGGGAGTATGTGCAGTACAGGAATGGCAGCATGTGTTGTACAGGAATGGGAAGATGTGCAATACTGAAATGGGAGGATGTGCAGTACAGGAATAGGAGTGTGTGCAGTACAGGAATGGGAGTATGTGCAATACAGGAATGTGAGTGTGTGCAGTACAGCAATGGGAGTATGTGTCATACAGGAATGGGATGATGTGCAGTACAGGAATGGGACTGTGTGAAGTACAGGAATAGGAGCATGTGTCCTACAGGAATGGGAGTATGTGCAGTATAGGAAAGGTAGTGTGTGCAGTACAAGAATGGGAGGATGTGCCATACAGGAATGGGAGGATGTGCAGTACAGGAATGGGAGTATGTGAAGTACAGGAATGGGAGTGTGTGCAGTATAGCAATGGGAGTATGTGCAGTACAAGAATTTCAGCATGTGTTGTACAGCAATGTGAGTATGTGCAATACAGGGATGGGAGTGTGTGCAGTACAGGAATGGAAGCATGTGTCATACAGGAATGGGAATATGTGTCGTACAAGAATGGGAGTATGTGCAGTACACGAATGGGAGAATGTGCAGTACAGGAATGGGAGTATGTGCAGTACAGGAATGGGAGTGTTTGCAGTACAGGAATGGGAGGATGTGCAGTACAGGAATAGGAGCATGTGTCTTACAGGAATGGGAGTGTGTGCAGTACAGGAATGGGAGCATGTGCAGTACAGTAATGGGAGTGTGTGCAGTACAGGAATAGGAGCATGTGTCATACAGGAATGGGAGTGTGTGCAGTACAGGAATGGGAGGATGTGCAGTACAGGAATGGGAGTGTGTGCAGTACAGGGATATGAGCATTTGCAATACAGGAATGGGAGTATGTGCAGTACAGGAATGGGAGCATGTGTTGTACAGGAATGGGAGGATGTGCAGTACAGGAATGGGAGTATGTGCAGTACAGGAATGGGAGTGTGTGCAGTACAGGAATGGGGGTGTGTGCAGTACAGGAATGGGAGCATGTGCAGTACAGGAATGTGAGCATGTGCAGTACAGGAATGGGAGTGTGTGCAGTACAGGATTGGAAGGATGTGCAGTACAGGAATGGGAGTATGTGTTGTACAGGAATGGAAGCATGTGCAGTACAGGAAGGGGAGCATGTGCAGTACAGGAATGGGAGCATGTGTCGTACAGGAATGGGAGCGTGTGCAGTAGAGGAATGGGAGTATGTGCAGTACAGGAATGGGAGTATGTGCTGTACAGGAATGGAAACATGTGCAGTACAGGAAGGGGAGCATGTGTCGTACAGGTATGGGAGGATGTGAAGTACAGGAATGGGAGTGTGTGCAGTAACGAAATGGGAGTATGTGTTGTACAGGAATGGGCGCGTGTGTTGTACAGGAATGGGAGCATGTGCAGTACAGGAATGGGAGGATGTGCAGTACAGGAATGGGAGGATGAGCAGTACAGGAATGGGAGTGTGTGCAGTACAGAAATGAGAGGATGTGTTGTACAGGAATGGGAGGATGTGCAGTACAGGAATGGCAGCATATGCAGTACAGGAATGGGAGCATGTGCAGTACAGGAAAGGGAGTATGTGTCATACAGGAATGGGAGTATGTGCAGTACAGGAAAGGGAGTATGTGTCTTACAGGAATGGGAGCATGTGCAGTACAGGAATGGGAGTATGTGTCGCACAGGAATGGGAGTATGTGTCGTACAGGAATGGAAGTGTGTGCAGTACAGGAATGGGAGCATGTGCAGTACAGGAAAGGGAGTATGTGTTGTACAGGAATGGGAGTATGTGCAGTACACGAATGGGAGGATGTGCAGTACAGGAATGGCAGCATATGCAGTACAGGAATGGCAGCATGTGCAGTACAGGAATGGGAGCATGTGCAGTACAGGAAAGGGAGTATGTGTTGTACAGGAATGGGAGTATGTGTCATACAGGAATGGGAGTATGTGCAGTACAGGAAAGGGAGTATATGTCTTACAGGAATGGGAGCATGTGCAGTACAGGAATGGGATTATGTGTCGCACAGGAATGGGAGTATGTGTCGTACAGGAATGGGAGTGTGTGCAGTACAGGAATGGGAGTGTGTGCAGTACAGCAATGGGAGTATGTGCAGTACAGGAATGGCAGCATGTGTTGTACAGGAATGGGAAGATGTGCAATACTGAAATGGGAGGATGTGCAGTACAGGAATAGGAGTGTGTGCAGTACAGGAATGGGAGTATGTGCAATACAGGAATGTGAGTGTGTGCAGTACAGCAATGGGAGTATGTGTCATACAGGAATGGGATGATGTGCAGTACAGGAATGGGACTGTGTGAAGTACAGTAATAGGAGCATGTGTCCTACAGGAATGGGAGTATGTGCAGTATAGCAATGGGAGTATGTGCAGTACAAGAATGGCAGCATGTGTTGTACAGGAATGGGAGGATGTGCAGTACAGGAATGGGACTGTGTGCAGTACAGGAATGGAAGTATGTGCACTACAGGGAGTGATATAGTGATGCAGTGAGTACACAAAGCAAGGAGCTCTGAAATGGTGCACATAAAAGGGGAAATGTTGCATAGAACAGGGATGGTAATGTGGGACATGAAGTCAAGGGGATGACAGCCAAACTGTGGAAAGCAGAAGGGGGTTTGGTAATTGCAGACTCACCCACCAAGAAGATTAAGGAGACTAAATTACACAGAAACTGTTCTCTGGGTTTAGATGTGGTAAAACATTAGAAGGAGGTAACAAACATGATCACCATGGGGAGAGGTGGATTCATGATAAAGTGCATATAAGAACCAGTGACATGTCAGAGGAAACTGCTAAGGTTGTGTAAAAGGGACAGGATGATGGCATAGAATAGTACCAATATATTATGGGTTGGAGATTGCATTCTCAGAAGTGTTACTAATGCTGGTATCTTGCAAATTAAGGAAATATAGACTGGCTGTCTATGGCAGTACGCAAGAGAAAAATATTTGTGTCTTGTGGAAGGACTGAGGAGGATTTGATAGAGAAACCAGCTCTATGCCAGGGGCAGGCTCCATCTTAAACCAGAAGAGACAGTGGTGGTCCAAAAAGGACTGCTCAATAATGAAATCTGCAAATCAGGATGTAAGGTGTGGGGTGTCACACTAGCAAAAGGGGGGTTGGGTAGAATAGAAAGTGACAGAAGCTTAACAAAAGACGTGGAACACAAAAGAATAAACAAGGGTGACATAGCATGGGTAGGTGATATTATTATACAATGCATGGAGCCTGGGTAGGAAGACTGCGGAGATGCGGGCTGTGACGGAGGAGGGGAGGTCTGACATTGCTACTTTTACTAAAATATGTGCTAGTGAGTAGAGGGTGTGGGACATTAAGATGTCTGGGTATAGGTTGTTTAGGAATGACGCAGAACAGAGGGATGTAGGTAGACCTAAAATTAACTTTAACATTAAGGAAGTCATTAAATGCAGGGTCAGAGAGAAAGAAGAACATTGATTCAGACCTGGAAGAGGGAGGAGGTAGGGTCACACCCTGAAATTAAGAACCCTCAGAGGTTACGGTACATGAAGAAGACAAATACTGATGAATCAGTTGCAGATCCCCACTGTGTACTGGTCATCTGATACATAAAAAGTAGAGGCTGAAACATGGGAGGACAGAGAATAAAGGAGTGAGACAGGAGGAAGAATGTTATAGTAATCTGTCAGGAGCAAATTGGGGATTGAAAGCTCCAAGGTAAAGAGAGTGTGAGAGATGTATGATGCCTTACGACATAAGTGGTCATCAAGCTGGTGCAGGGCTATACTAGAAAGTGTAGAATTTTATCCTAAATGAGATGGAGATGGTCAGGAATGTTCAAGTCAAGGGAACCATTAGCTGAAAGTGATCCTGCCATTGCATAAAGTGGAAGGGATGGGTAAGTGAAGGAGGCACATTACAATAATGCAAGCCAAAGAGCTGCAAAGAAGGTGAGGGCAGAAAGGGCACAAGCTGAAAGGGATTTAGCGGAAGCTGTCAAGTGAGCGAACAAATCTTGAGGAGGCCAGGCCAAAGTTACCAAAGAGAAAAAAATGTGTTGAATGAAAACTTCAGTTTGGTCATGAAGAAGGACAGCAGTGGGAGGCTACCGTGGTGGGAATGAGGCAGTACAGAATAGGGAGAGCAGTAAAGCATAGTCCTGATGCACCAGCATGGAAAGGGAGGAAGCTGAGAAAGAAATGTCTGCCCTTGAAAGGGAGAAACCACAGAAACAGGATGGGCTGTCTCTCAAGGTCTTTAGTGACCTGGTCAATGTGCTCCTAGGCTACCCAGCCAGGAACTTCAACAGATCAAAGGTCACTGCACAAGTCTCTAAAGACTAGAAGACAGCAAAGGTGGCATCCTTGCATGAGAGGCTGCAAAATCACTACAGACCTGCAAGCCTAAGAGAAGTAACAGATAATGTCAAGGACATAACCTTGTCAGAAAGGCTGGCTGCTTTCTTAGAGGACAGAAATCTCACAGTAATAACCAACAAGGATTTCTGGCAGAATGAGCTCTCAGGAAAACCTAATCCAGCTTTATATTTGCATAACAGGAGAACTTGACAGGAGAGTAGCAGTAATGTGCTCTAACTGGGCATCACCTAGTGCTTTGATTTGACTCTGTACAGGCAGCTACGAGAGAAGCTGGAAGGGTTGGGGTAGGACTAAGGCTGAGGACTGATATGCTATTGTTTGAAGGAAGGACTATAGAGAGGGATGGAAGTGAGAGAGAGATAATATCAGCAATAATGTGGTAGTAGAGTGCTACAGGGTTTGGTCTACGGTCCATTACTCTTCATTATGTTAATTTCAGATACATCATGGGAAACAAAGAACAGCATCACCCTTTTTTGTTAATAAGAATTTGGAAAGACTGGCCAATATGACAGAAAAACAGAAGTTGAGTTTCACTGCAGACATATGCAAAGTACTGCACCTGGGCTTCAGCAACCCCAGGCTGAAGTACAACTAGAGAAGTGGAATTTCTGACAACAGCAGGAAGAGGATCTCATGGCTTGATCACATGTGGGCTGTGCCACTGGAAACACAATGAGATGGACGGTGGTAGCAGCAGAATGCTGTTTTGTGTCCTCGTGGGACCAACTCCAGAAAATCCTCTTGGTCCTGGTCAAACCACACCTTGAGTACTGTATTTAGTTCTGGAGGTCATATGAGAACCTTAACCATTATGTCACAATATATGGGTCATACCATAACACTCCCATCTTCACTATGCACCTCCATAACCAGTGCACATTCATTCCTGAATCAGAAGGGTGCTGACCCAAAGCCTTTAATGTCCATAAAGTCTGTACCCACCCGTGGTAATGAATTAGTAATAGGTGACCACTGACAAACATAATGAGACCACCGCCATCTTCATAGGTTCATAAGTTCATAGGTTCATACTAGGCTATCTGCCCTAGGGCATTTATAAGCCTAGCCAGAATGTGTTTGGCTTTCGCCACCCATTTTAAATTTATTTTGCTATGCCCTTTTTCAAGGTTAGTATACTGTGCCTCTGTCTAACAGTGACACAGAAGTGATACCCAGGGTAAACCTACGATCTCCCATCCACTCATCAAGATTCCTCTTGAAGAGAGTCAATGAGGGACTCTGCCTAACCTAGACTAGGATTTTATTCCAGAGTGAAGGGAGCCTCTGGGTTATGAATCTGTCCCTCCAGCATGTCCTATTTATTTCAGTGCTGAGGTTCAAGTCTCTCGAGCGGGTAGCTCGATGGGATTTGGATTTTCTGAGGTGCAGCATGTCCATTAATTCCGGGTTGGACATGTCAGGTACAGATCTCCTCTGAACAGGCGGTATGCCACTGAGTAGAGCTGGAGTTTCTTTAACCGGGCAGCATATGGCATCTGTTTGAGCCCTTTGATTCTCTTGGTGAGGTACTTTTGGGGTCTTTCCAGCTGCTGCAGGTGTCTGGTAAGGTACATCCCAAAAGGGGCATTGTACTCAATTATGGTCCTGATGAGGGATGAGTAAAGAGGCACGATGACCTCCCCTGATCTAGATGTGAATCCCTTCATGATTAGGTGGGCTATATAAAATGTTTTTCTAACCACTTTGGCCACGTGGTTGTCAAATGAGAGATTGCTATCAACTTGGGTCCCCAGATCCCTAATTACTTCTTCTGTACTTAATGGATTACCACCTATGTGGTAATTTGTGGGCACTTTGTTTTGCCAAAGGGGATGACTATACACTTTTGGCATTTAGCTTGAGGCCATGGCTCTGGCACCAGTTGTCTGTTTCTATGAGGCCCTTTTGGAGGATGCTTGTGTCAGCTGGAGAGTCGATTATGGCGCACAGTTTGCAGTCATCTGCGAACTTGGTCAGCCACAGTCCTTCCGTGTTGGCCTGTACCTCCGAGAAATATATACCGAACAAGAGAGGTCCCAGGACTGAGCCTTGTGGGACACCACTTGTAACTGGTTTGGAGTCTGACATGGCTGCAGCAATTCTAACCATGTGGGTTCTGTCCTTGAGCCAATTTGCAATCCATCTAGTGACATAGGGGTTTATATTTAAGCTGGTGAGCTTATCTATAATGCCCGAGTGGGGTATTGTATCGAAGGCTTTTGCGAGGTCCAGGTAGGCTGTGTGGACCACCTTCCCCTCGTCAATGGCCTTGGTGACTGTTTCAAAGAAATCAACCAGGTTTAAGAGGCAGGATCTGCCCTTAACAAAGCAGAACTGGGTAGGATCCAGTGTCTGTAGGTCCCCAATATCTTTATTTATTAGGTCCATGATGATCCTTTCCATAGCTTTGCAGACCAAGCTAGTCAGGCTTATGGGACGATAGTTTCCAGGATCCGTTGAGACACCACCTTTATGGAGAGGGACCACTGTTGCTGTACGCCACTCTTTGGGCACATATCCTGTAGTAAGGCTGAGATTGAACAGTAGTTTTATGTTTGGGTTTAGCTCTTCTTGGAGTTCATGTAGGACGCAGCCCGGGACACCGTCTGGTCTCATTGATGCTGTGTTTTTTGCTTTGGAGAGGGCAGCTCTTACCTGAGCATCTGAGATGTCAGGGGGGGCAGCACTCTGCTGGGATAGATATTTGCCCTTTTGGTGGGGAGGGGGGGGAGAAGTTTGCGCTGAACCTGTCAGCTACGATGTTGGAATGTCTGTGGGTTCGGTGTATTTTTTGTCATTTTGGACTAATTCTGAGCATATCTGGGAATTACCACCCAGGTTCCTAACATAACTAAAGAAAGCCTTGTGATTATCCTTAGTGTCCTGTGCAATTTTTCTCTCTAAGCTGGCCTTAGACAATTTTATGAGTGCCAGTAGTTTTTTGCTAATACTGATCAGTGATGCCTTCCCTTTTTGGGAGCCTGAATAAGAAAAATATGATGGTTAGATTTCTTTCCTGAGTCAGGATCCATGATGTAACAAGGGGCTCAAAGTGTCCCATGTAATGATGACTGACTTTAGGCTCTCTACCCAGGATGTGCAGGCTGAAATGGTAGCTCTAGCTATGCACGTGTACAAGATTCTGGTGTTGAGTGTCCTTTTATCATAGTTCAAATGATGCTGACACTCAAATAAAAACAATCACTTCAACACTTGACTAGGTAGTTGTATGGGAGTCAGTATGTATCAGCACAGGATGAGATGGCCTTTCTGCTTTTCTAAAAATGGTCTGCATCTCTTATATGGGATTTTCATTCATTCTAAAGTCTTTGCTGCCCAGACAATGATTTTTACTGGGCATTCCAGCTTAGTAAATTCCACTTGTGAACACATTAATGCATCTGTGCTCTACATAATACCGAGAGTCTAAAAAAATAAAATGTCAGAGAATGAGTCCCTCCTGTTACTTAAAATTAACCATATATGTGTAGTTAGGGATATGTGATTTCAGTGTAAAGACAACATTCCCTCTCCACTCCCTCTAGTCCAGTATTTTGTACCCATCAAGTCTTTAGTCCTGCTGGATGCTATAGAGGAGGCGTTATCAGTCTTTGTTAAGGACTGCATAACCTCTAATCACTTTACAAAATGAATTTCCATGTCATGTTATAGTTCACTTTCCATGTCCCCTAACTGCCACAAAATATTCTTAATACCTTAACTAAAACTCTTTTTAATTGAAACAACTCTGTACTGGGTAATATCAGCTATCCATCAATAAACTAGCTGACCTACACCAAAGGGGAAAACATGCTCTAAGCTGCCTTGAATTTAAAAATGTTAACTCCTTAAAACAAAATCCTCAATTTTCCTACTAGTGAGGCCATACCTTTGACCTCAGTTTTGCTAATATGGCACAACTCCCTGTCTATTTTCATCCTCCATCAAATCAGACTACATGTCAGTGATGTTTTTCCCATTAAAACCAGTTTCGCATCCATCACTAATATGTCTGCATTCAGGGACTTTACAAAAACTGATATTTTATAGCCACTCAATTACCTATTGAAATTTTGAAGTAATTTCCCCCTTAACAGATCTCATTGCTAAAGCATTCACCTATGCCTGTGACTTCTACTTCCTCTGAAATAGCTGCACTGACAAGGCAGGCCCAATGTGCACCAGCTATACTGGGAAATTCAAAAACAACCCCCCTCGGTAGACTATCCATATAAGTAGGCTATATGACAGAGGAAACAATAACTAAAAGCCTCCTCATCAGAAGAGTTTAATTAAATGAGCTAGCAAAGGACTGAAACATGCCATTAGGAATATTAAGATTGCATATGGACTTTAAATAACCACTGAGAATAGAAGTAAGTATAAATAATTGCTTTTTAACTATGACAGGTAGTTAATACTCAACAATGTTATGGAATTGTCTACAATGACACCACTCACTCAGACCCTAAGGAAATAGCTAACACTCTAGCAGAAATATTAAGTGACATTTTTACTCTAGCTACATCTAAAAATGTTCCACTGATTCCTCTATCCAATTCAGTCTCTGAAATTATTATTATTTTATATTTTATTTACCCTTTTTGAGATAGGGGAGACCCGAGGTGGAATTTATACTACTATGGACTATTCAGCCGGGGCATTGGGAAACTTATCTTAATCTTTTCGATAGGTTCCATGGGAGCTTTTACATCCACCAGTGCTACCACCAACTCAAGCAGCCAGGGCCCAAGTTTAATGTCTCATCCAAAGGATGACACACTCAGGAGTGCAACACCCTCTTATGCAGGAATAGAACTCAGAGCTTACTGCAACAAAGGTGAGCATGCTATCTGTTGCATCATTAACACTGGTAATTACTTTGGAGCAAGTCTTCTTAGACCTCTTAAAACCTAAGAGCACCACATTCATGGATAATATACCAAGATGTATGACTATATGTGCCAAATACATCCTATATAAAGCCCTTCTTAACTTTTGAAAGTTAAGCCTCGCTGCAGGTTACATTTCTGAAGCCTGAAAAGCACCCATTGCAATTCCACAAGATAGGTCCAACTTCTGACCATGGCAACCATAATATCTATTAGCCTCACTATCCTTATATGTATCTGTTTAGACATTGAAACCACTTTGTATCCATACCAATTTAGCTTTTTCAAAGGCAGGTTCTGCCCCCCTAACCTTGTTAAATTCTTCAAAAATGTTACTGAAGTAGTATACAATGTTTTTCATACAGCTTATCATGTTCTGACCAAGCCTTTGATATCCTTTTTGTGTGCAAATATTATTTTGATAGCGAGATATGTTTTACTTTCAACAGCTTAATGGCTATCTAACAGAACCCATGAAATTAAAGTCAAAGGTGCCACTTTTGAAAGTAAAAAGTAAAAATCAGTCAGCGGTATCTCATAGGGCACAGTATTGCCCCCCACCCCAAGTCAGCACATAATTTTCAGATCTCCATACAAATATCTTTGGGTTACAGCTACCGACATTTGTGGGCAATTGCAAATACAAACTGGGTATATTTATTCACTTGATGGTGTGAAATTGCTTCAACAATAACTGATAAGGACAACAGTCTCAAATTAAATGCAAAAAATGTAGTATAGTTAAATCTGGTAAACAAAACAGTCCCTCATCCTTCTGTAGGGATGGCATACCCATCCAAGCAGACACCATCATAAGATATCTGGGCACCTCTGTAGTTAACTCTTTAGCATTTGTCCACTATATTCCATCAGTAATTAAATCTTTTTATCTGGCCCATCTAATTTCCAAGGACACCTTCTTCAGATACGAAGAAGTCATACTTCCCTGTGTTCACCTCTCAAGAGACCTTTTATTGAATACAATGTCCCCTTTAGCATGTACTCATACACTGTCAGCCCTGTCCCTGTACCCTGTCTCTTATAGACTCCCGAGTGGTGACGTGTGTTTAGCCTTTTGTGCCATGAAAGTTCCTACCCTGTGACCTCCTGTGGCCAAGATGCAACTAGGATAGCAGCACTTTTCTCCTGCTCTGCTTCGACATATATTTCTAACAGGAAATTATAATTCTAAACAATTCTAAATAACTTAATTGAGTGAATTTCATTAAATCTTGCAGTGCTTGAGGATTGTATCAAAGAATTATTTACATATTCCATTATTTTCCTGTCAAATTCATCATAGGGGAAATATTCATCACTGTATTCAGCCTTATCATGAGTCATACAAATGTAACTTCACAAGATTCTGTACTTAAAAAAGAGATTCATTTAGTACTAACATTCAAGAATGATCACTTAAGATCACTTAAGATAGATAAATTACACACCAAAACTAAGACTTTTAAACACTGTTCCAAATAAATGAAACAAATCAACGAAGCTCTGCAGCTGCAGAAGATCCAGACAGCAGGCATCAAAGATTCTTTAAATGACATAGAAAGAAGACTGAATGAGGATGAAAACAATTTAGATTTCCTCTTAAAGCAAAATACTTTTCTCCTAGCCAAAATTGATGACTTTGAAAACAGATCTCATAGGAATAACATTTGTATATTTGGATTACCTGAAAGAACTGAAGGTAATATGATTAATTTTTTATCTTCCTGGCTACCTAAAATGTTAGACATACCAGAAGCAGTGGCTGCAGTGATGCAGCGGTTAGCGTTGTCACCTCACAGCAAAAGATTCTCCAGTTCGGCTCTCATCTGAGGTACCTTCTGTGTGGAGTCTGCATGTCTTCTCCTGTGGTCACATGGGGTTTCTCCGGGTGATTCAATTTCCTCCCACATTCCAAAGACGTGAAGTAGGTGGCTTGGACTCTCTCCAATTGACTGCAGGTGTGAGTGTGTGTGTGTGTGTGTGTGTGCGTGCGTGCGTGCGCGTGCGTGCGTGTGTGTGTGTGTGTGTGTGTGTGTGTGTGTGTGTGTGTGTGTGTGTGTGCCTTCTGTGAAGGTTGGGTGCCGGGCTGGCAACTTGACACCATAAAGCCTCTACTGCTAATTGTTGTGTGGACTGATGATCTGCTGTGGTGACCACTAATGGCAAAAGCCGAAAGAAGAAAAAGCACTCTCATTCAGAACAGAGAGAGTATGTGGATCCTTATTAACACCTGCATTTAAAAGCAACACTTCTCTGACGTCTATTACTGATAATTTTTTCCCTCTCAAGATAAAGAATTTGTTCTTAAGGCTGGCTGGGCTAAATCCCCACTGAAAGTAGATGGATGTAACATTTATTTTGACAATGACTATTCTGCAGCAGTAATATCCAAGAGAAAACAATTTTGTCCTCTCTTTATAGAACTTAAGAAAAAACAAATAAAAGTGAATCTACTGTTTCTTGCCAGATTAAAGATTTTCCTTTCAGTTGAAATGAAACTCTTCGAAGATCTGGACCCTGCATTGTCATATCTAAAAAGTAATAAAATATTAAAACAAACAGAAGATATGGATTAGTCCATTATGTCCTTGAAGCCACAAGCAGAGAAAAATGGATGGAAAGTAAATGAAAAGAAGAAATTAAGAGACAAATGATTGTTTGTTTTAATTTATATATAAAGAAAATAACAAAGTGCTAAAGACTGCTTTTCTCCTTATATAAATATGTCTATTCTTTATCTTTGTATGTTTTTAAAACAATACTGGAAAAGATCTCATACTCATCTATAACATAAACATAAGTTATAAAATCAACAAGAAGTCTGTTATTACTAATCCTTTCATGTTATACTTGCTTATTTTATAAACAGGCAATGTTGTTGTTGTTTGTATTTTGGCTTTTCCCGGTTAGGGGTCGCCACAGCGGAACTCCGGTCCGCTAATGATTGGCAGTAGCTTTTCACGAATGCCGAGATGCCAGCTCAATGTTCAACCTTCAACGAAGGCACGCTCATTTACACATGTCTTTCAAATGCCCTCTCAACCGCGGGGAGGACATGCAGACTCCACATAGAAAGCACACCCCGCACTCCAGCTGAGAATCGAACGGGAGAACCTCTTGCTGTGAGGCAACAACGCTACCGCTGCACCACCGTGGATGTCCACCAATACTTTCTTGATATGTTATAACAAAATATTATTAGGTCTTTTTTTAGTATCAATCCTTATTTAAAAGAATCATATAGCCCATACAACCAAAATTTACACTATGGTGTTGCATTCGCAGTTGGTTACCATTAATCTAATGCATGCTTTGTGTCTGTGTGTTAGTTGCAGTTGCACTGAGTTTGATTACATTAGTTTACGTATCTAATTCTCTAAGTTGTCTTATTCCCATAAATGGGAAATTATTTACTAAAAAGGGACTTCTGCTTCAAGTAGCATTTCATGTTTTAAAAGCATCAACAGTGGAAAAATGCCTTACAGGGGGATAAATAGACAAACATATTTTATGCATATTTTATGCACAAAGACATACTCGGAGGCTCTGATCAAAAACCTACCAAAACAGCAGAGGCCACCAAAGCAGACACCCAAACAACTGCCTCCACAGGGCACAGCACATGCAACACACAGACCACAGAGTCAGTGTGCCAAACAGTCACAGCCCTTAAGGCCAAACACAATGCCAGACACACTCGTCATTGGTGACTCCATAGTCAGACACACTGACGTCCCACTCACCAGATTGAGTAAGGAGAAGGTCACAGTAAGCTGCCTATCGGGCGCTAGAATCCACCACATAACGCAAGCACTCAGGTCACTCAACTGCAGGTACAAGTATGACTCAGTCATTGTCCATGCTGGTGTGAATGACCTGAGACGTACCTCCCTGGACTACATGAAAAGAGACATAGAGGAGCTCTCTGATTATGTAGCCCAGGCAGGTATGACCCTGACCTTGAGCAGTATCCTACCTTCACCAAGAATTATGCCACAATACGAAGACAAGATGATCAGCTTTAATAATTGGCTTAAACTATGGTGTCATTCAAAGGGGATCCAATGTCTGTCTGCCTGGGATGACATGCTGGACAAGCCATGCTGCTTCGCAAGGGATGGCTTGCACCTGTCACCCCTGGGCTTCCGGATTTTGGCAAAGGCTCTTGCCACCCCCATTGTGCCTTTTTTAGGCAGGGCTCAAATTCTAAACCTACCACCCTAGAACACAAAAAAGGAAAAAAACTAAGGGTAATGCTGCTCAATGCCAGAAGTCTCAACCTCAAGATGCACTTTTCAAGCCCTTCTCAGTATGGAGAACATCGATGTCTGTGCTGTGACTGAAACCTGGTTCAAGGCTCCTGAGAGCACCCCGGCACTATCAGGTTTTACCTCATAGGTTCATAGGTTCATAGGTTCATACTAGGCTATCTGCCCGAGGGCATTTATAAGCCTAGCCCATTGTTTTGTGGCTTACGCCACCCCTTTAGTATGGGGAACTATACCCGTTATTTTGCTGTGCCTCTGTCGAGCAGTGACACTGAGGTAATTCCTGGGGTATATCTGTGATCTCCCATCCATTGGTCAAGATTTCTCTTGAACAAGGCCAGCGAGGTGCTCTGCCTCACATGTACTGGGATTTTGTTCCACAGCATAGGGAGTCTTTGGGTGATGAATCTATCCCTCCAGCACGTCCTATTAATAGCAGTGTCGAGGTTTAAGTCTCCCGCCCTTGTGGCTCTGATGGATCTAGATTTTTTGAGGTGAAGCATATTCATCAAATCTGGGTTTGACATGGCCTTGTATGTTAGGCAAAGGTCACCTCTGAGCAAGCGGTGGCGACTGAATAGAGCTGGAGTTCTTTCAGTCGGGCAGCATAGGACAGATGTTTGAGGCCCTTTATCCTTTTGGTGAGGAACTTTTGTGGCCTCTCCAGCTGCTGCAAGTGTCGGGTCAGATACATTCTGAATGGGGCATTGTACTCAATCATTGGTCTGATGAGTGATGAGTAAAGGGAGACTATGACCTCCCTTGATCTAGATGAGAATCCCTTCATGATAACGTGGGCAATGTAGAAGGACTTCCTAACTACTTTAGCTACATGGGTGTCGAATGACAGACTACTATCAACCTGGGTCCCCAGGTCCCTGATAACTTCTTCTGTGCTCAGTGGATTGCCACCTATTTGGTAGCTAGGGGTAACCTTGTTTTTCCCGAAGGGTATGACTATGCATTTTTGGCATTTAACTTTAGGCCGTGGCTCTGGCACCAGTTATCCGTTTCTGTGAGACCCTTCTGAAGGATATCTGTGTCAGATGTGTTTTCTACTATGGCCCAGTTTGCAGTCATCTGCAAACTTTGTCAGCCATAACCCTCCTGTGTTTGCTTGTACTGGAAAAGTAGATGCCAAACAAGAGTGGGCCCAGGACTGAGCCCTGTGGGACACCACTTGTGACAGGCTTTGAGTCTGACATGGCGCCAGCAACTCTGACCCTGTGGGTTCTGTCACTCAGCCAGTTTGCAACCCATCTTGTGATGTATGGGTTAACATTTAAGCTGATGAGTTTTTCAATGATACCTGAGTGGGGTATTGTATCGAAGGCCTTAGCCAGATCAAGGTAGGCTGTATGGACTGCCTTTCCCTCATCAATGGCTTTGGTGACTGTTTCGAAAAAGTCAACCAAGTTTAAAAGGCATGATCTGCCTTTGACAAAGCCAAACTGGGTTGGATCCAAAGTCTGCAAATTCCCTATGTCTTTATTTATGAGGTCCATTATGATCCTCTCCATGGCTTTGCAGATAAGGCTTGTCAAGCTAATGGGCCAGTAATTTCCAGGGTCTGTGGAGGCACCGCCTTTGTGAAGTGGGACCACAGTTGCAGTGCGCCACTCCTGGAGTGCGTATCCAGAGGTAAGACTTTGATTAAACAGCTGTCCTAGCTGTGGGTTTAATTCCTCATTGAGTTCGTGGAGCACACAGCCGGGGACACCATCGGGTCCCATGGATGCTGTGTTTTTGCTTTGGAGAGAGCAGTTCTCACTTGGGCGCTGGAGATGTTTGGGGGCTGCACTCATTTGGTATAGATATCTCTCCTTTTGGGGAGGGGAGAAGTTTGCACTGAACCTGTCAGCCAGTATGTTGGCAATGTCTGTAGGATCAGTAATCTTCACATCATTTTGAACTAGTTCTGAGCATATCTGGGAGTTTCCTCCTAGGTTTCTAACATAGCTAAAGAAGGCCTTATGATTGTCTTTTGAGTCTTTAGCTATTTTTCTCTCGAAATTTGCTTTGGATGACTTTATGAGAGCTCTTAGTTTTTTACTTATAGTGATCAAGGGTGTCTTACCTTTTAAGGATTTTGCTCTATCTTGTAGTAGCTTCCTCCTTTTGTTGTAGAGTTTGTTTATGGCTGGGGTCCACCAGACTGGACGCTTGCCTTTGGTACAAAGAGTCTTTGTTTTGCTTGGGATTGCCTTATCCATGCAGTCCTGCAGGTGCTGGTAGAAGGCGTTTGTAAGTGATTCAGCGGCTTGAGTATTGTTTTCCGCCGGCTCAGGGGCCTGAAAGGAGACCACACTAGTCTTTAGAAGTGTGAAGTCGGCTTTTGAGAAGTTCTTTACTGTGGTCTTTTTTATTTCAGGTGGGGGTGGGATGAGGACCTCCAGCGAGATTAGTTTGTGATCTGATCTCACCAGTGAGGGGTATACTTCCGGTGTTGAACATTGTGCTCCCATGTTCGTGATGATGAGATCAAGTATGTTATCTCCTCTTGTGGGGATGGTGACTAGTTGTTCCATGGCATTAGTGTTTATGAATTCCAGGAACTTTTGGGCTAGGGTGTTTGGGCTTGAGTAGTGTTCCCAGTCTATATTAGGGTAATTGAAGTCACCTAGTATGATGGTGTTTGGTGATACATTTATCCCCTCTAGTGTTTTCAGGAAGGCCATGTGAGTTTCCTGAGTTTGTGAGGGTGGCCTGTAACATGCTACAATTTGCAGAGCAGTCTTGCCTATGGTTAATTGCACCTGGATGGTCTCCGATGCATCGTGCGTTGCCACCAGTCTTGAGGTGTGGGTGTCCTTGATGAATATGGATACCCCCCCTCCTTTCTTGGTATTGTCCGGATTTTGGGGCCGGAACGCATGATATGAGGTAAAACCTGATAGCGCTGGGGTGCTCTCAGGAGCCTTGAACCAGGTTTCTGTCACAGCACAGACATCGATGTTCTCCATACTGAGAAGGGCCTCGAGTGCGTGCATTTTGAGATTTAGACTTCTGGCATTGAGCAGCATTACCCTTAGTTTTTTCCTTTTTGTGTTCTAGGGTGGTAGGTTTAGAATTTGAGCCTTGCCTAAAAAGGCACTATGGGGTGGCAAGAGCCTTTGCCAATATCCGGAATCCCAGGGTGACAGGTGCAAGCCGTCCCTTGCGGCAGCGTGGCTTGTCCAGCATGTCATCCCAGGCAGACAGATACTGGATCCCCTTTGAATGACACCAGTGTTTAAGCCAATTGTTAAAGCTGATCATCTTATCTCTGTATTGTGGCATCATTCTTGGTGAAGGTAGGATACTGCTCAAGGTCAGGGTCATACCTGCCTGGGCTACATAATCAGAGAGCTCCTCAATGTCTCTTTTCATGTAGTCCAAGGAGGTGCGTCTCAGGTCGTTTACACCAGCGTGGACAATGACTGAGTCATATTTGTACCTGCTGTTGAGAGACCTGAGTGCTTGCGTTATGTGGCGGATTCTAGCGCCCGACAGGCAGCTTACTGTGACCTTCTCCTTACTCAGTCTGGTGAGCGGGACATCAGTGTGTCTGACTATGGAGTCACCAATGACTAGTGTGTCTGGCATTGTGTTTGGCCTTAAGGGCTGTGACTGTTTGACACTCTGACTGTGAGGTCTATGTGTTGCGGTGTTGTGTTCTGAGGTGGTGGTTGTTTGGGTGTCTGCTTTGGTGGCCTCTGCTGTTTTGGTAGATTTTTGATCAGAGCCTCGAGTATGTCTTTGTGTGTTTATGTGTATGATTTGAGGTTGTAATGGTACTATGTGAGACTGGGTCTATAGTGTGTGTGGTAACCTTCTCCTCCTGACTGGTCTTGCCAGTCCTATGTTGAGAGAGCTCAGCCTCCAGTTTGGCCGTATAGTTGCATCTCTCGCATGTATTTGTGTTTTGTGGGAGGAGGAAAGGGTTGTCTGTGTACATGAGGCAATTGAAACATTGCCTCAATATTCCCAGGTTCACCAGCTGAGCAGGAGAGGACACTAGCAACTGATCCTCGACATGCTAGAAGGGTAGACGAAAAACTTTAAAAAAGATTCCGGGGGACGTGGGTGACCGAGAAATGGGGGTTGCCTTTTGGGGTACTATCTATGACAAGAGTGCCGTATCAAGGTAATAAGTACTGTAGGAGCAAGTGCTAGGTTTAATAGATAGAGAATAGTCTACTTGGAGTCAAGTAGAGTTGATCTTTTAGTTATAGGATACGCTGATTTGATCAGTAGTATAGTTCGAGGAAGGTAGTTTTAAGGGAAAATTTGAAGAGTGGACTTTAGGTAGCCGAATAGTTTAAACCTGCTTAACCGGCACTGCCCTAGTGTGCAACAGTGGCAGCTCCGGCTAAATCGCTCTAAATCGCTTAGCGTTTAGCGTTTTATACCAGGGGCTGGAAAAAGCTAGAAACTGGCCCAAAACGACCAATAAACTACTAGTTACTGGCTGAAACCTCACAAAACTGGACAAAGGCAGCTCAATGCTTCCCACTCCCACTGGTAAGCAAGGTAGCTTCCCTTCCCCCAAATAAGGCAAGGAAACAGTACACAGGAACTACAACCAAAGCCCAGGAATCAGCAACTCTGAAACTGGACTAAACTAGTAAAGCAGGAAAGCAAGGTAGCTTCCCTTCCCCCAAATAAGGCAAGGAAACAGTACACAGGAACTACAACCAAAGCCCAGGAATCAGCAACTCTGAAACTGGACTAAACTAGTAAAGCAGGAAAAACAAGAGATATTTTTTTCTTTTTTTTCTTTTTTTTCACAAAACAGGCAGAAACAGGTACAGCAAACACTTATAAATGCTATGAATCAGCTACTACAACACCAAGAAAGGAGGGGGGTGTCCATATTCATCAAGGATACCCTCACCTCAAGGTTGGTGGCAACGCACGATGCATTGGAAACCATCCAGGTGCAATTAACCGTAGGCAAGACTGCTCTGCAGTTTGTAGCCTGTTACAGGCCACCCTCTCAAACTCAGGAACCTCACACAGCTTTCCTGAAAACACTGGAGGGGATAAATATATCTCCAAACACCATCATACTGGGTGATTTCAACTATCCAAATATAGACTGGGATCACTACTCAAGCCCCAACACTCTAGCCCAAAGGTTCCTAGAGTTCATAAACTCAAATGCCATGGAACAACTGGTCACCATCCCCACAAGAAGAGAAAACATACTGGATCTCATCATCACAAACATGGGGTCACAATGTTCAACACCAGAGGTATACCCATCATTGGTGAGATCAGATCATAAAATAATCTCACTGGAAGTCCACATCCCGCCCCCACCCCAGATAAAAAAGACCACAGTGAAGAACTTCTTAAAAGCCGACTTCACACTCCTAAAGACTGGTGTGGTCTCTTTCAAGGCCCCCGAGCCAGCGGAAACCATTACTCAAACCGCTGAATCACTTACAAATGCCTTCTACCAGCACCTCCAGGACTGCATGGACCAGGCAATGCCTAACAAAACAAAGACTCTTTGTACCAAAAGCAAGCGTCCTGTCTGGTGGACCCCAGCCATAAACAAGCTTTACAACAAAAAGAAAAAGCTACTACAAGACAGAGCAAAATCCGTAAAAGGGAAGACACCCTTGATCATTATAAGTAAAAAACTGAGATCTCTCATAAAAGCATCCAAGGCAAATTTTGAGAGAAAAATCGCTAAGGACTCAAAAGACAATCATAAGGCCTTTTTTAGCTATGTTAGAAACCTGGGAGGAAACTCCCAGATATGCTCAGAATTAGTGCAAAATGATGTAAAAATCACGGAACCTACAGACATTGCCAACATACTGGCTGACAGGTTCAGTGCAAATCCCAAAAGGAGAGATATCTATACCAGAGGACTGTAGTCCCCCAGACATCTCAAATGCTCAGGTGAGAACTGCTCTCTCCAAGGTGAAAAACACAGCATCCATGGGACCAGATGGTGTCCCTGGTTGTGTGCTCCACGAACTCAATGAGGAATTAAACCCGCAGTTAGGGCAACTGTTTAATCTTAGTCTCACCTCAGGATACGTACCCAAGGAGTGGCGTACGGCAACGGTGGTCCCACTTCACAAAGGAGGTGCCTCCACCGACCCCGGAAACTACCGCTTGACAAGCCTGGTCTGCAAAGCTATGGAGAGGATCATAATGGAACTCATAAATAAAGACATAGGGGACTTGCAGACATTGGATCCAACCCAGTTTGGCTTTGTCAAGGGCAGATCATGCCTTTTAAACTTGGTTGACTTTTTCGAAACAGTCACCAAGGCCATTGACGAGGGCAAGGCAGTCCACACAGCCTACCTTGACCTGGCAAAGGCTTTCGACACAATACCCCACTGGGGTATCATTGAAAAACTTACCAGCCTAAACGTAAACCCATACGTCACAAGATGGGTTGCAAACTGGCTAAGTGACAGAACCCACAGGGTCAGAGTTGCTGGCGCCATGTCAGACTCCAAGCCTGTCACAAGTGGTGTGCCACAGGGACAGATTCATCACCCAGAGACTCCCTATGCTGTGGAACAAAATCCCGGTTCATGTGAGGCAGAGCACCTCGCTGGCCTTGTTCAAGAGGAATCTTGACCAATGGATGGGAGATCGCAGGTATACCCCAGGGATAACCTCAGTGTCACTGCTTGACAGAGGCACAGCAAAATAATGGGCATAGTATCCTTCAAACTAAAGGGGTGGCAAAAGCCACAAAACTCTGGGCTAGGCTTATAAATGCCCTAGGGCAGATAGCCTAGTATGAACCTATGAACCTATGAACCTATGTGTAACATTTCAGTAGTCATTTTACCATTACTAAAACCATTACTGAAAGTTCTTTGCCTTATTAGTGCATGGACATTGATAATGTATAGCTGTTGTGCCTTACCAGATGAATTGTGATGTGTTTTTTTTTTTTTTTTTTTTTTTTTTTTTTAGGGGGGTGGTAATTCCATTCTCTTTGGATTTATTTCATGTTATAGTTCACAAATGAAGGGCTGTGATGTTTGGAACAGATTTAAAATAATTTCTCCTTATAGATTTATTATATGTGTTCCTTAGTCTTGATAATGAGATAAAATGCTGTCAGAGAATTAGAGAAAAATGTTGTCTGGTTACCAGATGTATTCGTAAAAAGTAAAGCGTTTTTCTCCCTCTAGTGTTTATCTTTCTCATCTAACTTAAACACTTCAAACTTTCTCTGGTAAACAGCTCCAGCTTTGTGAAGTTTCCTGCCCATGCAGAGAATCGGGGCTGCTATGATTTTGATTGGTGGACAGCTTTAGAAGATAATTTAAATAACAGGTGGGAGCTATGAATAATGCATTAGCTCAAATGTCACTATGTTCTCCATTGAACAAAGACAATGAAACCATAAGACTGTGAATGGGGAATACAACAAGACCTTAAACTCTGAATTCTGCCTAACTTAAATTAAAATCTAAGTTATATTATACTGTTAAGACATCATAGTTTAATAATATAATTTACTATGCTATAGTAGGTTACCAAAAGTTTATTTATTTTCTCTTTCTAGATGACTAGTTTTGATATATTTTTTGAATGAAAAATAAGTATATGGACATACCATTTCTGTTATATAAAGTAGTATAGTTAGTTACATAAGACAAATAATAACAATGCTATGCAAAGCGTACAAACCAAAGATTCGGTGAATGCTATATTTGCTGTAAGATCTGTCAGAAGTATTGCTTTTTATCATTTAATAAGGAAAACAAAATACTGCTGCATGTGCTGTGATATATTCTTGAGTACATTTCTTGAAGACTATATTTAAATGTACATATTAAGATGTTTCATAGAAGCATTACAGTAATAGTGAAGCAAACATATGTGACTTTGACAACCTTTTTATTAGAAGCTTGATGTTAATGTTATGTTATCATATACATAAACAAACCTTATGTTTAACAGGGATGATGTAAGACGTGTTTGTTTATTATAGTAAATTGCTGAGCACAAATAGAAATACATTATTGTTTAAATGTTTCATGACATCCCTTTATCTATTATTATTACATTTTCTCTGAATGAAAATAGATGATTCGGGAAGGAAACTGATCTTTTTGTGAGGCACATAACAGGAATCTTTATAACTGTAGTACAGCAGTCTCTCACCTTTTTAAGATGACAGTAGATGAGATTTAAGATTTTATATAGTTATCAAACAATAATAAGAACATTTATGTATCTCTTAGTGTTTTAATGAACATATAAAAATGAGAAATATGTAAGTTAAGCAACAACTTTGGGACATATAATACTTCTCTTATTTTTCACATGTATAGCAGTTTTAAAGGTTACAAACCTGTGTTCACTTGGCTGTTAATGACAACTTTATTTAATTAAAGCAGAGGGGTTTGGACTTTTTAGAACAGTAGATGAGTGGGTTTGCTTGGATGGTTAGAGTATTCAAGCTGGGAGTGTTAGACTCCTTGAGTGGTTCAAAGGATTTTAAGTGTTTATTTACATTAAAAGTTTTTTTTTTTGTGGGTGTGTACATTGACAATTATAATGTATCTAATTAAACGGTTAAGTATTAATGTCAGTATGACTATTAATAAGCAGTTTTTTAACAAAGAAGAAATGTTATACTAGGTCCATATAGTTAATTTTAAGAGAGTTACATCTGCACTGTTGACCTGTACGACAAACAACATTTATTGACTCTATTTCTATAAATGTTAATGGATTGAATAACAGCTGCAAAAGGGGTAGTCTAAACAAATATTTGAAGTTATTTAACTTTCAAGTTATTGTTTTACAAGAAACATACCTACTGACAGACGATAAAGACAGACATAATACAAAGTTATTGTTGTTGTGTCTTTCGGCTTTTCCTGGTTAGGGGTCGCCACAGCAGAACTCCGGTCCGCTAATGATCGGCAGTAGATTTTTACATGCCGAGTTGCCAGCCCTGACGCACAACCTTCAACGAAGGTACGCCCATTCACACATGTCTCCACACAGAAGACGCTCTAGCTGAGAATCGAACAGGACAACGTCTTACTGTGAGGCAACAATGCTACCGCAGCACCACCACCGCACAAAGTATTATGCTATCCTATCTAGTTCTTAATATAATCAAAAAAAGAGGAGCTGCTATATTATAGAAAAATTCTTTGCCTATGCCTAAAATCATTGGCACATATACAGATATAAAGGTATGCTTTTCTCTGTTAGCCTAGAATATAATAAGAGAATATTAACCCTTATTATACAATGACCCCCCCCCATTAATATTCCAAAATGTGCACGCTGATTGGTCAGCGTGCATGTTGTAAATCAGACTTATACTAATGGAAAAAGGTCCGGTCGCCCGGACTTTTTCCATTAGTATAAGTCTTTTTTTTACAGCAATGGAGAACGCAAGATCTCCGTTGCTTTTTAGACACTGTCTCGCTATGTTAAAGGAGTTTAACATAGCAAGACAGCTTTACAAAAAGTAACAGAGATCTTCCTTTCTCCATTGCTTTTTTTAAAGCTGTCTCACTATGTTAAATGGGTTTAACATAGCAAGACAGCTTTAAAAAAAGCAACAGAGATTCTCCTTTAACATACTGAGACACTTTGTAAAAAGTAACGGAGAGCTTGCTTTCTCCGTTGCTTCCACCCACAGCTCTGATGTACTGCGTAAGCATACGCATGTGCAGTACATCAGAACTGCCGCAGAATACCAGACAGCTGCGGAAGGGCAGCAAGGAGGCATTATACAATGCCATTATTTAAGAAAAGTAAGAATTTTTTTTTCTTAAATAATGTCATTGTATAATAACAATAACCCACTTCTGGGTGTGGGTAATGCTGGATTTGCCTATGGTTGTCTTTGTTTGGCCACTCGGGCTTCGACCCCCCGTGACCAAACCACACCAACCGTGGGTAAATCCAGCATAACCCTCACCCAGGCGTGGGTTATTGCTATATTAACTTATACTGGATTCCTGGAATAGGAATTAAAGCTGTTGAACAACTTCTAGAACAAGTAATTGAAATATCAAAAGGCAGCATCATACTAGCAGGAGATTTTAATTGTATATTGTCACCAAAGGATACTAATACAACAGGTAAATAAAAAAATACAGGTATTAGCAAAGGCACTGTTAAAGTTCACAAACTATTTCACCTTAAGGAAATAAATGATTTCTCAGATCCAGAATCACTTTTCTTTCCTCATTACTCACACAGACATAGAACACAATCCATAATTGATAGAGTATATGTCTCCAATGAGTTGATAGATAAACAAGGCAATGTTAAAGTGCTATCTTGCCCATTTTCAGATCGCAGTGCAATTACTTTTGAGCTGTTTTTAAACTCTAGCAATAACATTAACATCAGGAGGATACCAGCATATATAGCTTGCTTAAAGGATTTTAAGGACTTTTTTATTAAAGAAATTCTTTCTTTTATAGAAATTAAAAATACAGGAGATATTACAGAAAACTATCTATGGGATGCACTAAAAATATATCTTTTTGGTAGAGTCACCAATTGGCTATCAATAAAGGAAAAAACGTATATATATTAGTTTGCCAAAATGCCATTTCAGCAAACACCTAATCAGCAACACAAATTCAGCAAAAATCATTTCAGCAATTCACTGAATTTATAAAGGGCAAGGAAATACTTGCCCTACTGCACAACAGACTGACGTCTAAGCAAATCGAACCCACCCCCACCCCCCTAAATATACATGCCAACTCCGAGATTGCACTACATTGAAGAAAAGGGCAAAGTTGTGTGTTTGGCCAACTACTTCTTTGCCCTTGGTAAATTCAATGAATCGCTGAAATAATTTTTGCTGAATTTGTGTCGCTGATTAGGTGTTCGCTGAAATTACATTTCTGCAAACTAATATAGACCCGAAAAAACAATGGGACAAAGAAGTGTATGATATACAAGAAAAACTTGACAAATTACAACTGGAAAATCAGACAGGTAACAATAATAACATAGAACAGATTAATAATTGCCATAATAAGTATTTGGAAATTTTAAATAATAAAACTAGGATTAGTCTACAAAAGTTTAAGATAATTAATTTGTCTATTAACCCAAAATCTATGCATAAGCTAGGTAACAGAACAAAGCTACTTAGTAAGTCTAACCATATAAAGAAGATTTATTCACATAACAGAAAAGGAAAAGTGATGGAAATAGAAGATATTTTAAAAGAATTTGGAAATTATTACAATAAAATCAATAAATATAATGTAATAACAGACTCAGAAAGATAATCAAAACTGTCGCCCTCCTACTTTGGATACAAGAGAAGAGTCTTCATGAGTTCTGTTCAAGCAGCTTTATTTTATACAAACACATCACAATAGAAGTTTACTGACTTTAACTTAAGTAACTTATATACAAACTAACTACTACAATCATACATGCTCACTCTCTGGCTGCACTCTCAAAATGGCGCTGGGAATAGCACATGTCCGGTATTTATATGTGCATGTTCAGTCCTTGGTATGCTTCTTAAAGGCACAGCACATACATTCTGATCTATATCATCCTTCTTTGAGAAATGGATCATGCAACATTATGAATTGATTTGGCATGCAGATATCACAGGTAGTTCTTTATCATGCAATTATACAAAACTAGGTACATATATATATAAATATATATATATATATATATATATATATATATATATATATATATATATACGGTTCTACCTCAGTTAGTCGACACGCCAGAACATCAACATGGAAATCGCGAGCCCCAGAAGACCGACAGTTCAGAAGACCGACGCGACTGGCCCCAGAAGATCGACAGTTCAGAAGACCGACTCGACGGATGAAAGCACCGACGCCGAGGATGCTGACATGGGAAAAGGCTGTGTAAGTATGCGGTAGTGACGGACGTTAGGGTGCGAGTAAGGTAAGTGTGGATATTGACGGTCTGTGGGGATAGGGGTGGGTTAAGTGAGTTAGGGTTAGGGAGCGGGTCAGGTAAGTGTGCGGTAGTGATTGTGTTTGGGTTAGGGGCGGGTTAAGTGAGTTAGGGTTAGGAGCGGTCAGGTAAGTGTGCGGTAGTGATTGTGTTTGGGTTAGGGGATAAGTGAGTTAGGGTTAGGAGCGGGTCAGGTAAGTGTGCTTGGTAGTGGACCTTAGGGTTAGGGTTTGGGTTATGGTTGTAGGTAGTTGTGTATGTGAGGTTTAGTGTGGGTTTGTAGGGATTTTGGTGTGCTTGTGTTGTGTATGTGGTTTTTGGACAGGGAATGTGTTTTGTTTGTTGATTGTTGTGATTGTGGTGTGTGCAGTGTATGAGGTTTCGTGTTTGTGTACCGTCGGTTATTTCGTTGTCGGACATGTGGGGTTTCGTGTTTTTGTACTGTCGGTTATGTGGTTTCGGTGATTGCGTTGTCGGTGTTTTGGGGTTTCGTTTATGTCAGGTAGAACCGCCCTCTTTCTTGATCTATCGAAAGCCTTCGATATGGTTAATCACCAGCTTCTACTCTCCACCCTGGACAACCTACATCTTGACAACCAAACCCTAAGCTGGTTCAAGGATTATCTCTCAGGTAGGCTACAAGCTGTCCAGTGGCAAAACAGGCTATCTGACCTGCTCCCAAACACCATTGGTGTTCCTCAGGGCTCGATACTTGGTCCCCTTCTCTTTTCCATATTCATAAATGATCTCTACTCTGTCATCCCTAAAGCCACCTGCATTCAATACGCAGATGACTCCACTCTGATCTGCTCGGACGCCTCTCTCTCAGAACTACAAACAACCACTCAGCATTGTTCTACAATAGTTGAAAAATGGTTCTCCGAGCTGAAACTCATACTCAATCCATCTAAAACCAAACTGCTTATATTTTTCCCCTCTGTATCCACACCCCCTGTGAAAGAACTTTCTATTCCAATCAACATCTCCTTCCATGTTGTATCCATCAATGGCACCATCATTGACCCTGTCTCTAGTACCAAACTATTAGGCGTCACCATTGACCATAAGCTCAAATTTGACGTTCACATTGCCCAAACTATTAAAACTGTTAACAAGAAACTCGGGTCCATGTACAGAATAAAGAACTTTCTAACCCCTACTACCAAACTTACTATTGCTCGCACCCATCTCCTCTCCACCCTCTTGTATGCCTCCCCAGTACTCTCTTTTCTCAGAAAGCGAGAACTCAATATGCTTACTGTTGCCTATAATCATATTGCCAGATTTGTAACTGGAGCACCTTATCGAACCCCACCACTGCCTTAACCTTAAGAAAATTGGCTGGTTGGAATTGCCCAATCTTCTCAAACTCAATCAACTCACTGAAGCTTTCAAAATAATCAACCATCCAGATAGAACCCCATCACTGATCAGTATATTGACCCCCTATACCAACCTTAACTGCCTTCGATCCTCAACCAGTGTTCAAATACTCACCATTAAATCAAAGAATATGGGTGGTGATGCTCTCTACGCTAACTCCATTGGAAAGCCCTGGAATTCCCTTCCAAACCACCTAAGAAATTTGACCTCACTTAATCAATTCAAAAATAATCTCAAAGAATATCTTAAATCACACTGGCTATGCCCCTGTTCTGAACCAGACTAACTTATCGACCCCTCTCCACCTTTGACTCCACCCCTTCTCAGAGTTCATTACCTTTAACTCTTGCCTTCACAATGCTACCATGCAAAATCTTGCTTTAGACTATGTGTATGTCCTATAATCAGCATGTATAGCCTTTTGTATTGTTTTTTTTATCCTATGTTAATCCTTACTATTTTGAGTTGAAATGTAAAATGTCTTGTCATTTTGTTGGAGCTTTTCTCCCCGGGCCTCTACTGAAAAAGGACATGTATCCAGCTAGACTAGCCCGGTCAACAAATGCAAAATAAAATAAATATATATATATATATATATATATATATATATATATATATATATATATATATACAGTTATGTCCATGTTGCTGTGTATTTCACACTGGGTCTGGAAATTCGACCACATCGTGCGACATAAAACTGGGAATTATTTTTAGCAACTGGAGCTGTCTCTACAGAATGTTCAACCTTGGGAGTATTTGGAACATCCTCAGGAATGGAAGAAGTGGTTGAAACACATTCTGGAATGGGAACAATGTCTGGTTCACTCTGAGATCTAGAGTCTGTATCACTGGAACAATGCCGCGATAGTGATTCTGGTACAGGAAGAAAACGTTTGCAATTTCTCCTGTATTCCACACCTTCAGATTCTACAAGGTAGGATCTCGGCTCAGTACATATACCTGTAACGACCAATCTGGTCGAAACCTTTCACCATTTGTATCCTCACTGTCTCTCCTTCCCTCAATGGACAAAGAAATCTGCTTGATTTATCGTAACTGGACTTCTGGATAGAGTGCTTCTTGAATGATTGAGCCTTGGTGGTTCTGTTGTTCTTAGCTTTAGGCCTCAATAAACTGGAACTAAAAGGTAGCATCATTCTGGTTTGCCTGGATAGAAGTCTTTGAGCAGGTAAGCCAAGTATATCATCACGGGGTATGTTTCTGAGATTAAGTAAATTCAAAAAAAAATCAGTATTGTCATGGTTTGACCTTTCAAATAATTGTTTTGCACGCTGCACTGCACGTTCAACTAACCCATTTGACTGTGGATATTTAGGACAGCTAGTAATGTGTACCAAGTCCCATTCTCTTGCAAATTTCTGAAATAACTGACTAGCAAACTGAGTACCATTGTCAGAAATAACTTTGTATGGACTACCATGGACTGAAAAATGATGTTTCAACTTAGTAATAACAGTAGTGGATGTTAAATTAGGTAGTAAGTCAATCTCAAACCAATTGGAATAAGAGTCTACCAGTACTAAGTAGTGTTGATCGTCCCACTCAAAGATATCAGTGGCTACTGTTGACTAAAGTAGTTCAGGAACTTGACTTTTTAGCTGAAGTGGTTCTCTTTGCAAATGGGGTCTAGTACTATTGCGTACTGAACAAGAAGAAAGTACTTTATCAATGTCTTTTAGTAATGACGGCCAAAATACTAGTTCTCTCACTCTTCTCTTAGTGGATCCGGAACCTGAGTGTCCACAATGCAAAATCTGGATATATTCTTGTTGTAAGGAAGCAGGAACAATAATTTTAGGACCTTTGAAAATAATGCAATCTTCCATCAACATCTCATCTCTGTAAGGAAAATAGGTTTGCACTTAAGGTGGTACACTAGATTGCTTTGATGGCCATCCAGTATTAATGCAGTGGTTGAGCTTTTGCTGAACTGGATCAGTCTGTGTATGATCTCTCAGCTCATCAAGTCTAGTGTTAGAGAAATTACGCACTGCCATTATGTCAAAGTCAAAATTCTCTGTGTCAAGCTCTTCCATCATATTTCTGGGCAATCAGGATAAGGTATCAGCCAGATAGAGCAGTTTGCCTTTCTTATAAACCATTTTGAAGTTGTATTTTTGCAATTTGAGCATCATCCTCTGTAATCTTGCTGGAGTGGAATGCATAGGCTTCTTTAAAATAGTAACTAGAGTTTGGTGGTCAGTTTCAATCTGAATAGTTTGACCATAAATATAATCATGAATCTTGGAACGTGCAAATACTATTGCCAAAAGTTCTTTCTCGATTTGAGCATATTGCATCTCAGTTTGGGTAAGTGTTCTAGATGCATAGGCTATTGGTCTGCCTCGTTAAGTATAACTGTGCCAAGACCATATTCTGAAGTATCACAGGAAAGAGTGACTGGTTTATTTACATCATAGTATCTTAATATAGGTGGGCAGGTGACTTTCTTTTTAAGGTCTTCAAACACCTTCTGGTGCTGTTCTAACCATGACCATGTAACATTTTTGTGCATCAACTCACTGAAGTCTGAGATAAACGTGCCTATATAGTTGACCACGCCTAGGAAATGCTGTAGAGCTTGAATATTGTCTGGTGCTGACATCTCAAGAATAGCTGTTTGCTTGGTTGGATTTGGTCACAAGCCAGTACTGCTAAATAAATGACCTACATATATAACTTCTGGTAGTCTGAATTTGCACTTCAGAGGATTGAGCTTCAAGTTTACTTCATGTGTTCTGTCTAGAACTCTCTTTAGGTTTCTGTCATTCTCTGCTTCATCATTGCCTCCAACCAATAAATCACCTAGTATTATGGCACAAGGATAACCCTCAAAAATTTGCTCCACTGCATGCTGGAAGACTTCACTTGCAGAATTTATTCCAAATAGCATCCTTAGGAATCTATATCAGCCAAACAGGGTACCAAAAGTGGTTAGTAATGAGGATTTGCGATCAAGCATCACTTGCTAAAACAAACTTTTTGCATCTAAGACAGAAAAAACAGTGGCATTCAGTATTACAGCTGCAACCTCTTCAACTGTATGCATTAGATGATACGGTCTTTTCAAAGCTTTGTTCAAATCTTTTGGGTCAAAACATATTCTGATTTTTGTCTGAGCCTTTTTTGTGAGCTGCTACCATAGACGACACCCATTCAGCTGGTTCTGTAACTAGATAAATTACACCTTGCTGTACCATTTTATCCAAATGAGCCTTAACTTTATCCTGCATAGCTATTGGAACTCTTCTTGCTGGTCTGACTACTGGAGTGACCTCTGGGTCTAACTTCATGGAATATATATGATATGTCTGTCATGCAGGCAGAGATGAATTCCTCTGCAAAGTAAGAAGTAGGTGGGCTTCCCTTCTTTTGAATCCAATGCAAGAAAATATGTTTTAAAAAGTACAAGCAGGTTTCTGGTACCTACACAATACTGGAACCATATTGTAGGGTGAAAGAAAACCTAAGGATTGAGTTAAATTGTAAGAGAGGTTGGAGTTTTCCTTTAATTACTAGTTATTCTGACCAGAAATCATCACAATCAACAGTTATGTAGGCTGTAGTCTGAACTGCATTCATATTATACATTTCATCTGTGTTTCCAACTATTTCCATTTAAACATTTGTTTTCCTCTAGAATACGGAAGTCTTGTTACACAGATTTCTTTCAACTTTTATACATTTTAGCACATTGCTTTAGACTTCCACATAGTCTATAAATATGCTTAGTAACTTTACACTGTACATTTTAATGCCTGTAGCCACACTGCTAGCATTAAGTGTAGTTTCTGATTGCTCATTTATTAGAGGAACCATCTTAGAAACTGTATGGTTAACAGCAGTTTAATTTAATTTTATTTTTTATCTTTTTATTCTAGATTTATTTTGCCATTTGTATTCATATATTTTATATATTTCAAGATTCTTACTCACACGTTTGAGCTGAATACCTGAAGTTCTCTTCCTCTACATACAACTAGTGCTTTATCATCTGCTGGGTCTTCTCTTAAATGTCTGCCTCTAACTTGCTCATTCCTGATAACACATACAATTATATTATTGATCAGTGAAGCATGCCAATCAGGAAACTCACAGCTTTTCATTCTGTGTTCCAGCTCAGTCACATAAGTTCATATGACTGCTCAACCTTTTGATCTATTCTGAATAATAAATGCAATATGATTTTAGCTCTCAATATGCCTTAAATCTTTCCCTATGAACTGCTAACTTGTATTTTTCATCTTCTTTGTGACTAAACATTTTAAATACATTTATTGAGCCTTCACCTGCAGTATGAAGGAACCCTGCACATTGGACATTTTCTGGCTTCTCTGGAAATCCACTCACAGTAAGACTTATCTCAAACTTTTGAATTCAGAGTCTCCATTCTCCTGTCATCCTCACTGTCTCTCCTTCCCTCAATGGAAAAAGAAATCTGCTTGATTTATCGTAACTGGACTTCTGGATAGAGTGCTTCTTGAATGATTGAGCCTTGGTGGTTCTGTTGTTCTTAGCTTTAGGCCTCAATAAACTGGAACTAAAAGGTAGCATCATTCTGGTTTGCCTGGATAGAAGTCTTTGAGCAGGTAAGCCAAGTATATCATCACGGGGTATGTTTCTGAGATTAAGTAAATTAAAAAAAAAATCAGTATTGTCATGGTTTGACCTTTCAAGTAATTGTTTTGCATGCTGCACTGCACGTTCAACTAACCCATTTGACTGTGGATATTTAGGACAGCTAGTAACGTGTACCAAGTCCCATTCTCTTGCAAATTTCTGAAATAACTGACTAGCAAACTGAGTACCATTGTCAGAAATAACTTTGTATGGACTACCATGGACTGAAAAATGATGTTTCAACTTAGTAATAACAGTAGTGGATGTTAAATTAGGTAGTAAGTCAATCTCAAACCAATTGGAATAAGAGTCTACCAGTACTAAGTAGTGTTGATCGTCCCACTCAAAGATATCAGTGGCTACTGTTGACTAAAGTAGTTCAGGAACTTGACTTTTTAGCTGAAGTGGTTCTCTTTGCAAATGTGGTCTAGTACTATTGCGTACTGAACAAGAAGAAAGTACTTTATCAATGTCTTTTAGTAATGACGGCCAAAATACTAGTTCTCTCACTCTTCTCTTAGTGGATCCGGAACCTGAGTGTCCACAATGCAAAATCTGGATATATTCTTGTTGTAAGGAAGCAGGAACAATAATTTTAGGACCTTTGAAAATAATGCAATCTTCCATCAACATCTCATCTCTGTAAGGAAAATAGGTTTGCACTTAAGGTGGTATACTAGATTGCTTTGATGGCCATCCAGTATTAATGCAGTGGTTGAGCTTTTGCTGAACTGGATCAGTCTGTGTATGATCTCTCAGCTCATCAAGTCTAGTGTTAGAGAAATTACGCGCTGCCATTATGTCAAAGTCAAATTTCTCTGTGTCAAGCTCTTCCATCATATTTCTGGGCAATCAGGATAAGGTATCAGCCAGATAGAGCAGTTTGCCTTTCTTATAAACCATTTTGAAGTTGTATTTTTGCAATTTGAGCATCATCCTCTGTAATCTTGCTGGAGTGGAATGCATAGGCTTCTTTAAAATAGTAACTAGAGTTTGGTGGTCAGTTTCAATCTGAATAGTTTGACCATAAATATAATCATGAATCTTGGAACGTGCAAATACTATTGCCAAAAGTTCTTTCTCGATTTGAGCATATTGCATCTCAGTTTGGGTAAGTGTTCTAGATGCATAGGCTACTGGTCTGCCTCGTTAAGTATAACTGTGCCAAGACCATATTCTGAAGTATCACAGGAAAGAGTGACTGGTTTATTTACATCACAGTATCTTAATATAGGTGGGCAGGTGACTTTCTTTTTAAGGTCTTCAAACACCTTCTGGTGCTGTTCTAACCATGACCATGTAACATTTTTGTGCATCAACTCACTGAAGTCTGAGATAAACTTGCCTATATAGTTGACCACGCCTAGGAAATGCTGTAGAGCTTGAATATTGTCTGGTGCTGACATCTCAAGAATAGCTGTTTGCTTGGTTGGATTTGGTCACAAGCCAGTACTGCTAAATAAATGACCTACATAGATAACTTCTGGTAGTCTGAATTTGCACTTCAGAGGATTGAGCTTCAAGTTTACTTCATGTGTTCTGTCTAGAACTCTCTTTAGGTTTCTGTCATTCTCTGCTTCATCATTGCCTCCAGCCAATAAATCACCTAGTATTATGGCACAAGGATAACCCTCAAAAATTTGCTCCACTGCATGCTGGAAGACTTCACTTGCAGAATTTATTCCAAATAGCATCCTTAGGAATCTATATCTGCCAAACAGGGTACCAAAGGTGGTTAGTAATGAGGATTTGCGATCAAGCATCACTTGCTAAAACAAACTTTTTGCATCTAAGACAGAAAAAACAGTGGCATTCAGTATTACAGCTGCAACCTCTTCAACTGTATGCATTAGATGATACGGTCTTTTCAAAGCTTTGTTCAAATCTTTTGGGTCAAAACATATTCTGATTTTTGTCTGAGCCTTTTTTGTGAGCTGCTACCATAGACGACACCCATTCAGCTGGTTCTGTAACTAGATAAATTACACCTTGCTGTACCATTTTATCCAAATGAGCCTTAACTTTATCCTGCATAGCTATTGGAACTCTTCTTGCTGGTCTGACTACTGGAGTGACCTCTGGGTCTAACTTCATGGAATATATATGATATGTCTGTCATGCAGGCAGAGATGAATTCCTCTGCAAAGTAAGAAGTAGGTGGGCTTCCCTTCTTTTGAATCCAATGCAAGAAAATATGTTTTAAAAAGTACAAGCAGGTTTCTGGTACCTACACAATACTGGAACCATATTGTAGGGTGAAAGAAAACCTAAGGATTGAGTTAAATTGTAAGAGAGGTTGGAGTTTTCCTTTAATTACTAGTTATTCTGACCAGAAATCATCACAATCAACAGTTATGTAGGCTGTAGTCTGAACTGCATTTATATTATACATTTCATCTGTGTTTCCAACTATTTCCATTTAAACATTTGTTTTCCTCTAGAATACGGAAGTCTTGTTACACAGATTTCTTTCAACTTTTATACATTTTAGCACATTGCTTTAGACTTCCACATAGTCTATAAATATGCTTAGTAACTTTACACTGTACATTTTAATGCCTGTAGCCACACTGCTAGCATTAAGTGTAGTTTCTGATTGCTCATTTATTAGAGGAACCATCTTAGAAACTGTATGGTTAACAGCAGTTTAATTTAATTTTATTTTTTATCTTTTTATTCTAGATTTATTTTGCCATTTGTATTCATATATTTTATATATTTCAAGATTCTTACTCACACGTTTGAGCTGAATACCTGAAGTTCTCTTCCTCTACATACAACTAGTGCTTTATCATCTGCTGGGTCTTCTCTTAAATGTCTGCCTCTAACTTGCTCATTCCTGATAACACATACAATTATATTACTTGATCAGTGAAGCATGCCAGTCAGCAAACTCACAGCTTTTCATTCTGTGTTCCAGCTCAGTCACATAAGTTCATATGACTGCTCAACCTTTTGATCTATTCTGAATAATAAATGCAATATGATTTTAGCTCTCAATATGCCTTAAATCTTTCCCTATGAACTGCTAACTTGTATTTTTCATCTTCTTTGTGACTAAACATTTTAAATACATTTATTGAGCCTTCACCTGCAGTATGAAGGAACCCTGCACATTGGACATTTTCTGGCTTCTCTGGAAATCCACTCACAGTAAGACTTATCTCAAACTTTTGAATTCAGAGTCTCCATTCTCCTGTCAGTTAATGAGATATGAGATGTAAAACATATTTTATGTGAAAATAATGATATATGTGTGAAATGTGAACATATAATAAATAAAACATTTATTTTTGATTTCTAAAATAAAAAGATAAGACTGGGTGCTGTTGCATGTGCCTGTGATATATACAGCTATCCCTGAGAAAGAAGACTTTGTATCCTGAAAGCAATGCAACTCAATGGAAAGAGCATTTGATACCAAAGGTATCTAGCTATCTGATTCCATACAGTCATACAGTACATGCACATGAGGAACTACACACAGTCAACATGACTGAATGAGGAGACATTACACAGATGTGCATTCAACAAGAGCCTTGTTGGGACTGACAATGTTGGATCCATCACTTCTTTGTGAGAAGTCACATGGCATGCAGACCCAGCTACTGTCAATTTCCTTTTAAAGCCATGTCTACCATATCATTACTGTAGTTACATATGAACATGTATTCTACAGTGTTTGCAGGTGATTGGTTGATGGTTGACAGCCTCATATAGCCCAGTCAGACTCAAGCAACAAAGATATACAAATCCAGAAAGAGCCAAAGGATGGGGATTGGGTGCAGTGCCAGTTAAGCAGCATGGGGGGGGGGGGGGGGGGGGGCAAATTAGGACAGCATACACTTCTGTAATGGAAACTGTCTCTTAGGATGTAGAATGTCATCTCAGTGCTGGTGAAGAAAGCAGAGCTTGTGTGGGAGGTTGAAAAGTATCAGTCAGGACAAACTTGTCTTACCTCTATACCCAGCATTAATTCTAGAACCAGACTTCTTGACCGGGGGTGTTGCACTTCTACCACAGAGTTAGTAATGGTGTTTTCATACTCATATGTGAGGATACTCACAAGCGCCTTCCTGGTGTTACATAGCTGGAGTTTGTACTAGTAGGTGACAGGGTCACTTCAACACAAATCTAAGCTGCAGAAAAGAAAACGCCTGTTTGTGCATCTGCATCTAACAACTATATGGAATATTCAGCTTTCCGGGAGGACATGGGTACAATGCATTATAAGATATGTTGTAAATGTTTCCAGGTGACACCTAACAGCTACTTCTGTCTGAGATAATTTTCACTCCTTGGGGGAATGGTGCAGACCTATGACATCACAAGTGCAAATGTATTTGAGTGTTAGGACGTGTGTGTGTGTGTGTGTGTGTGTGTGTGTGTGTGTGTGTGTGCGTGTGTGCGTGTGTGTGTGTGTGTGTGTGTGTGTGTGTGTGTGTGTGTGTGTGTGTGTGTGTGTGTGTGGTTGGGGGTGAGGGGGTATATACTAATTCCAAGTCTGAGGTATTGCAGAGTATTCCCCCAACTCTGAGTACAGTAACCTCACAGTTAGTATTTATAAATAACAGGGAATGTGTGCATGTAGACATATAAAAACATTTTAAAGGTACAGCAGAAACTTTCAGTTTATTTTTATTTGTTAAAACTGGAGTTAAATGCTTCAAGGTGCTGGGACTGGTGATGTTGGTTCCATCATTTCTAATCACACCTCTCAACTGTCCCTCATTTTGTGTGTTAATGTGCCCCTCCTAATCCCTCCTAAAACTGTTGAACTTCAGAGAAGATGTGGTAGATTTAAATTAATAAACAACGACACTAATAATAACAGTGATATACTTATTTTACTTCAGAAAATGTATGCTTATTCCCATTTTCTTATTCTGTCAGCTTCTCAAGTTGTAGTACGAATAGAAGTGTCATTGATTGCCCCTGATTATTTCTGGATTTGTCCCTAATTCTGGAGGTAAGAGATTGACAGCCTCTGTTTCTAATGGAGAGCCCCACAGAAGAGGATTCTACTTCTGGGAAGTATTCCAATGTCTGATAATACCTGCAGTCATAAAATGGTACTGATATTCAATAAAATGCTGCAAGATACAGACAAAAAAGAGTGACAGATGTAGGAACACAAATACGTTGAAGTGTGATGTGAGTGCTGCTACAGCTGTAGCTCAGCGGAGTAGGAATGTGAAATACAAAGAAGTACTTAGAAGAAACCTTTAAAGGGGTGCATACCTTAGTAATCATAAAACACTAAGGTTATACAGTAAAAGTAATGTTGGAAGATGCAGCAACTTCAATGACTAAAGCAAGGAGAAATCACCTTAAGTACCTGTCATATTTAGCAGGAGTAAGCCTGGAACTAGATGTTGATGGTTGACCACCAGATTAGGTTTATAGTTAAATACAGCTATTATGTTAAAATAATATAGTTTTGAATGAAAATGTTTCTATAGCTCTTTTGAGGTCCTAACCACAAATGAGTTCTGAAAGGGAAATGGTAAACTTGAACTTAAACAAAACATTGTTATGCATTTTGCACAAATAAAGCTGTATGGAAAGGGAATATGTGTGACACAGTACACATGGCTAATGTACCAGGGATATGTCAAGCAGCACACAGACATGGCATTACAAAGTGACACTGATGAAAAAGTCTACTGTTTTGATATGAAGTGGCTGCCAGTGAAAGGAAAGCATTTACCCTGTTAACTTTATGAAGGCTTATTTTACAAGTGGTGGGTGTACAAAGATAGCTGCTGACATCAGCATTAAACCCCTAGTTTTAAAATGGCAGTGGAACTCTGAGACCAGAATTCATTTCTAAACCATGTGATTAGTGGGGGTACAGTACAGTTGAGTCCACTTAGTGGTTATCAGCAGTAAGGAGTTATAGTGTTCGGTTAAGAGAAGCAAAAATAGAAAGTTAAGTCAGTGCATTAAAGTTGTCTGGTATAAGTTACAGTCATGTTAGCAGTGAGACACACAATATCAGGACTGAATTGGCATTTAAAACACAGAACAAGCAGTCATAACTTAAGAAAAGGAAAAGGGGGCGATAGAGAAATAACGCCGACAAAGATTCAGAGCTATATATCCTGTGAGAAGAAAATTAAAATACACAATTGTAGAAATATGTTATTTTCTATTAACACTATATAGCCTTGTTTGACGCAGAATTGTTTGCAGCAGGAATAATTGTAAAACATCAAGTTATCTCATAGTGTGTGACATGACAGGTTAATCTGGAGAAACTCAATCAGCTGTGAAGGTCTGAAATGACAGGATTCTGATATCCACAACATACCCAGGAAATGCTAAGTAGTGCTTAACTTCAGGTCACCATTATTTTTTTTGTTTGTTTGTTTTTTTTTTTGTTGTTTTTTACAGCAGGCAAAGTATCTAGCATTAGCAAAGAAAACGTAAAGTCCCTAGAACTATGAGTCAATGTAAATGATTGTGGGTCTTGAGAATCATTTCATGGCCTTGTCCTGTCAGACTCGACTCCTATTTCCCCCATTTGTGTCTCTCTCTGTCTTTCTCTAACTATCTTTCTATAGCTCAGTCATAAGAGATTAAGTTAATTTAGAGAGTAAGCAGACAAGGAAATGTGACATTCAATTCCCCTGTGTTAATTTATTCTCTTTTATCCTCCACAGATGAGCTGTATGGTATTGATTTGAATTTAATTGCTACCTTTTTCAGATCTATACCAAGTGTCTTAAACAGAACAATGTTTCTAGATCATTCCAAAAATATTGCCTGCCTTATGGGCTTAGCTGTTTAGCAATATAATAAAAGATAAAGAAAAAGTACAGTTTTGTACCTACCATAAATGTAGATGTTCGAAGATCCACATTGCTGCAGTCCTAACACTTGGGTAGTCCGCTGTCCCAGTCGGCCCGAATACCAAAGTATAAGGCTGACGTCGGTCAAGGCGCATTTGTCTGACATCAGGACGTCAGGGTACAAATGCGCATGACCGACGTCATATCCTCAGTCTTTTCTTGCCCCAGATGTCAGAAGACCCTAAAAAGATAAGGCCAAAACCAAAAAACACCAAACACTCCTGTACCTAATATATGTACAATATATACAAATTTACAAAAATAGAACCCCACCCACACAACCACCCCTAAACACAGAGGGAAGGAGGGAGGGTAAATTGGACTGCAGCAATGTGGATCTTGAACATCTACATTTATGGTAGGTACAAAACTGTACTATGTTCTTCATCTCACATTGCTGCAGTCCTAACACTTGGGTAGAATCCCAAAGCAGAGGTAAGGGAGGATGGCTAAACTATAATGAAGCAGGAGCTGCCAAAATGCCCTGCAACACAGCAGTGGCAAAACCAGCCCTGGATTTAGAATAGAGAGGAAGGTGGTAATGCTTGGAGAAAGTATGCACTGAACTCCAAGTAGCTGCCTCCAAAATATCCTTAGTTGCCACCCCTTAGAAATGCTGTTGAAGTGGCAGTAGCCCTAGTGGAATGAGGCCTAATCCCAGCTGGAATCTCCTTGCCATGATGGGAGTAACAGAATGCAATGCAAAACCCAATCCACTTAGATATAGTTTGTTTTGACACAGGCTTGCCCTGAGAACTCAAAGCAAAAGAAACAAACAACTGCTGAGACTGCCTAAAATCCCTAGTCCTGCTTAAATAATAACGCAACTGCCTGTGTACATCTAAAGTGTGCAAAATCTTTTCCCCTATTTTGGGGATCTGCATAAAAAGTAGGCAAATGAATAGTTTGGTTTAAAGCCACACTAGAAACCACCTTAGGCATAAATGAAGGATTAGTACGTAATGATACCCTATCCTTATGAAAAATCAAAAAAGGCTCAACCGCCATAAGGGCCTGCAATTCAGAAACCCTTCTTGCAGAAGTAATGGCCAACAAAAAAGCAGTCTTCCATGACAAGTATTTCAATTCAGCAGTAGCCGCAGGCTCAAAAGATTGTAGAGTAAGTTTCTCCAACACAAAATTGAGGTCCCAAGCAGGAGTAGGAGCTCTACATGGGGGTCTTATATTCTTTGCCCCTCTAAGAAATTGCCTGAACAAAGGATGAGAAAACAATGGTGGGTCACAATCATAGTGAGCTGAAATTGCTGCAGCATGAATCTTAATGGAAGAGAAAGACAAACCTTTGTCCAATAATTCAGTAAGATATTGAAGAGCCACACTCAAATTAGGCTCAGAAACATCCAAATCCTTTGCTGCACTCCAAAATAAAAATCTCTTCCATTTTTCTGCATACACTTTACGTGTACTAGGTCTTCTGGTTTCCATAATCACATTCAAAACTTGTTGAGGAAGTTGAGACCTGCTGTGGTTCAAAACAGAATATGCCAGGCTGTTAGATGAAGAGAGTGAAGCTTGACATTGAGTAGATGACCGTCCCTCTGAGACAAAAGGTGTGGAATTAAAGGTAAAGGCCATGGAGGCTTCCAGATTCCTCAGTAATGGGTACCAGTGTTGCCGAGGCCAATCTGGAGCTATCAAAATCATCCTTGGCTTGTCTTGTCTGACCTTTAGGAGTACCTTTGGGAGGAGAGGCAGAGGTGGAAAGGCATACACATGAAGATTTTCCCAACTGAACAAAAGAGCATCCACTTTCCAAGCTGTGTGATGAAACCTTTTCGTGCAAAACTTTGGCAGCTGGTGGTTTAGTGGAGAAGCGAACAGATCTATGTCTGGAGTTCCCCATGACACTGTCAATTTTCGAAATACATGAAGATCCAGTTTCCACTCGTGGGGATCCATGATTTGCCTGCTTAACACATCTGCTAAGGAGTTCTGTGCTCCTGGCAGAAACCTTGCCTGAAGATTTAGCTGCAAGCTGAGCGCAGTCTCCCACAAAATCATTGCTTGCCTGCATAGAGGGTAAGAATGTGTTCCCCCTTGCTTGTTGATGTACCACATGACAGTTGTGTTGTCTGTTAGAATCAACACCTGCCCTGGAAGAAGTAACTCCTTGAAAGCCATTAATGCAAACTGGACTGCTAACATCTCCTTCATGTTGATATGTAGATGCTGTAGTCTGGCAGGCCACTTGTCTTGTATCCATTTTCCATTCAGATGAGCTCCCCAAGCTATGTCTGAGGCATCTGTCGTTAGAATCTGACTCGCCTCTGGCCGGGTCACAGAGAGTCCCTTGTTTAGGTGACATTCCTGAGCCCACCACAAAAATTCCTTTTGAATGCAAGGTATTATTGGAATGACAGTGTCCAAATCCTGGCAGTGCTGTGTCCATACATTTTTTAGATACCATTGCAGCTTCCTCATATGCAGTTTGGCATTGGGAAGCACCAGAATACAATATGCCATGAACCCTAAGGCTTGAAGGACTGTCCTTGCAGTCAGCCCGGACTGAAGAGATAGGTGATGGAAGTAAAGGGAAAGATTCCTTTGTTTGTCCGGGGTTAAAAAGGCCATCTGGGCTGCTGTATTCAGTCTCACACCCAGAAAGCACATGTCTTGAGAGGGTACTAGACTGGACTTTATTTCATTCACAGAATACCCCAGGCATCTTAGCACTGCTATCACATATTCCAGATGCTGAAGAAGCTCGTCCTTTTCTTGAGCCAGAATCAGACAGTCGTCCAAGTAAGGATAGATTTGTATTCCTTTTAGCCTGAAGAAAGCTACAACTGGAGCCAGAACTTTTGTGAATACTCTGGGCGCAGTAGATAAGCCAAAGGGCAATGCAGAGAACTGATAATGGGAATTTCCAGCTCGGAAACGCAGATACTTCCTGCAACTGGGCCTGATAGGCACATGAAGGTAAGCCTCCTTGAGATCTAAAGTTACCATCCAGTGATCTTTGCCCAGCAGAGGTAAAAGCTGTTGTAACGTCAACATTTTGAACTTGGGAATGTCCAGATAAGTGTTGAGGATAGACAAATCCAAAATTGGTCTCCACGTGTTCCCCTTTTTTGGTACTAGGAACAGGCGAGAATAAAATCCTAGGCCCCTTTCTGGCACAGGAACCGGCTGAATGGCCCCTATCTGGAGTAACAGAGAAATTTGCTTGTGAGCCTCTCTTCTTTGTATAGGAGGAATGTCTGGCATGCCTTTGAAAGGAGGCAAGGTATGGAAATAAAACCTGTAACCGTGGTGAACGATATCCAATACCCATCTGTCTTGGGTAATAACACTCCAATTTTCTTTGAAAAGTGCCAGCCTTCCTCCCAAAGGTGCTGCCAGACGAGAAGGCTCTGGCAGCTGAAAAGGCAAGTCATTGGGTCTGCTTACGAAAGGACTGACCCCTGCCCTCACCAGAAGACTGGGCAGGCGAACTGCCTGTTCTAGGCCTAAAAGAACCTTGAGCTCTGCCCCTACCACGTCTAGATCTACCCCTAGACTGAGAATCATAGGAAGGATAAGTCCACCCCTTAGTAGGCCAATTTCTACTAAACTTTGGAGGCTGAACCTGCAAAAAATCTTTAACAGTCTGCATAGACTTAGCCTTGTCCTCCATTTTCTTTAAAACTGCTTCCACAGGCGCACCAAATAACACATCAGATTGTAAAGGAACATCTAAAATCCTTGTCTTTACATGTTCAGCTAAATTCTGATCCCTCAGCCAGGCGTGCCTGCGAAGAACAGAACCAGTGGCTGCCACCCTCGAAGAGGCCTGTACAGCATCAAAACCACATTGCAAGGAATGCTTACCCACCTGTTCAGAAACATGAACTAAATCCTGCAACTCTTTACACTCAATACCTTCCGCCAGAGCATCTACCTTAGACTTCAATTGTGAAAGGAGATAATTTTGGTATTTCAACATGTGAAACTGGCAATTCAAAGCCCTCATGGCTAAAGTGGAAGAAGTATACACCTTCTTTCCCCATCTATCCAAAGCCCTTGCCTCTTTATCAGAAGGAACAGGATTTTTAACAACAGAAGCCTTAACACCTTTAGGGCCCTGAGAAACAGTTTCTGGGTCTGCCCTAGGACTCTTAAAAAGATACTTATGAGCTTCAGGCACCCTATAATACCTATCCGGTTTAACTGGGGCAGGAGGCAAAGAATCAGGGTTCAGGGAAGCCTCTGCAAAAACATCCTCTACCACATCCAGAACAGGAGGTATAGCTAAAGGCCTATGCTGGGGTAGAAACAAAAATTCCCTAAGCCTTTTCCTGGAATCAGAGAAATCTTGACCTTCCCATTTAAAATGCTCCCTCATGGAATGAAGAGTCTCTGAAAAGAAAAATCCTCAGGAGGAGAAGCCAAGGTGTAGAGTCATCTACATCAGAATCAGAATAAGGAGGATACTCCTGCAAGTCTTCAGCCGAAGACTCAGAAGCCTCAAACACTGCTCAAAACTCTCAAGCTCAGGTTCCACCCTAGGCCTCTTATCAGGGGGGGGGGGCATAGAACCTCTAATCATAGTAATCAAATCTTCTGCCATTTTAAGCATATGTTTCTAGGCAGAGACCCTGAAGAACTAGGGAGACCTCCACTGAAGTTAACCCTGGCCTGCCTCTAGAAGAAGCCTTGGAAACAGAAGGGGAGGGCCTAACCACCTTAGGAAGGGAGGGGAGAACAGCTACCTGAGAAGCCCCTTCAGCCTGGCCTACCTCCTGAGAGGACACATCATGTAACAGTAAAGTCTCTCCCTGAGAATCCAAAGGAACTTCTGGTAGAACCACCGGCTCCACCGAGCCCTCTAAAGAACCGACGTCCGGGACAGACGGTTCTTCCACCCTAGGTTTCGCTGCTTTGTCCTTGCGCTTTTTAGATAAGCGGGCGTCGGAGCATCCGACGGCATGTTGTAATTACAACGCTTCCCAAAAACTAACCTGGCACAATCTAATCTTCTCTTAATAGTGCGTTTGTTAAATCTAGCACAAGAGCGACAGCCAACAACGTCGTGCTCAGGCCCTAAGCAAGGTATACACAAGGTATGGTAATCTCTATGAGGTATCTGTTTCCCACAAGAAATACAGTTATTCACTTTTTCTGACATCCGGTTAAATACTGAGGCAAGAAAAACCAAAATATTCCCCAACGGGGTACTTAGCCAACTTTGATTCGGTCTGAAACTCCGACTTCAGAAAATTTCAGAACGCCAACCTGCACTCGCAATACTGCTTCTGCATCGGACCATGCGGCAAAAAAGACTGAGGATATGACGTCGGTCATGCGCATTTGTACCCTGACGTCCTGATGTCAGACAAATGCGCCTTGACCGACGTCAGCCTTATACTTTGGTATTCGGGCCGACTGGGACAGCGGACTACCCAAGTGTTAGGACTGCAGCAATGTGAGATGAAGAACATCGGGAAATGTTTTCTCTTTCTCCCTTTCTTTTTATGAGTAAAAACAAGCATGCAGATAAACACAAAAACACCTATTTGTTTTTAATTTGTCTTTCACTTTTAAAATGCTAGCATTTTTTCTTCCCAAACCTATCAGCATACTGAATACATGAAATATCACTTTGTCAGACTGACATTCATTTAGACACACATGCATACCCATAAAATGGAGAAGAACACATTAATTTCTGGTGTGTGTTATCAGTGATTTGCATTTCTCCTTTAGGTAGCGTAAATCTAAACTGTATTGACTTCTCTGAATACAGAATACACAAATATTGTCTGAATATTTATAATTTCTAAGCATGCGGTCACTTGAATAACAAGGTCAGATATTAATTTGCTTATCTACAAGGTACGCAGTGGCAGATTATAATTGGGGAGATTTCGGCAGCGATGTGGAGTCCAGAATTCCAGAGCCGCCCATAGCCAGTGCAGGAGTAGAGTACTATATCTACAGCTGTTGGCACCTATAGACATGTATTTATTTATTTATTTATTTGTTTGTTTATTTATTTATTTATTTACTTTATAATAATAAATTCATAAATAAATAAGCATCTGTAGCTTCCCCTGCCATATGAGGGTGGTCAGCACACGACCAATTTTTTGTGGACTTTTTGTTTCTATGCTATCCCAGGAAGTATAGGATGGCACTAGCAAGGAGCAGAAAAAACAGTGAAATCTAAATGGAAAGTCACAGTGCAAAACAGCAGCAAAGATAGCAGTACAAATAAGATTTTCTGAAGTATTTCTGCATGGCAACAAGATGCGGACTGGTGAAACTGAGCTTAAAATGCAGTGTAGCCTTTATTTTAACTTGGATGTGGTGTCTCAGACTTCAGCCATGTTGTATGTGCAGGTAGAAATACTGCTGAACAAACAACTCTTTTAAGCAAATGTTCTAGTTATATTTCTATGGCTTACACAAAATTGGTTTTATGTAATGCAACTATTAAGTCATTTTATTCAATAGTAATACATTATAATGTGTAATTTTAATGTTATTTTCATTATGTATAAATGTATTAACAAACACTTTTTTCTTGTAACCAGTACATGATTTACAGAGCTACATATACATATTATTATTTATTTATTTATTGACATTTGGTAACCGGGAAAGTCCACTGGAACAGTGGCCCATTTTCAGTGGAGGCCTGGGGAGAAAAGCTCCAGTTACACTTACAAATAAAAGATCATAACATGGTAGCAGCAAGTATGCACAGCATTTAAAAGGAAGCTGCAGTATGGTTAGAATGAAAACAATACAGAAAGCTACATAAGTTGCAGACAGTTGCAAAGATTAGTGAGACATTTTATCATAAACTATACAGAAAAAAACATCATTATACAGAATATATATATGTATATGTATATATATATATATATATATATATATATATATATATATATATATATATATATAAATGCATATATATATATATATATATATATATATATTTGCATATATAAATATGCAGTATATATATATATATATATATATATATATATATATATACACACACACACACACACACACACACACACACACACACACACACACACACACACGCACATGCACACATACACATATACACACACTTTTTTTGCAGTTGGGCAATCATAACAATAAGGTTTTTCTATTAAGCTGCTAAAGTAGTCCAAGTAGCTTATAAAGAGTAAGACTAGAATTAAAAAATGAAATAGAAAAATTGAGGGTGACAAGTTAAGGAAGAATTATTAGGCAGTTTCTAGTAAAAGTAATGTAGTCAAGGTGGTTTAGGCCTGTTGTTGCAGGAGCACATAAGATTATCAAGGTAATGGGATTTTAGTGCACTTTTGAAAGCTTTGTAGGAGTCTGTTTGAGTAATAGGAGTGGGTAGAGCATTCCAAAGTTTGGCAATGGAGAAGGAATAAAGGCTTTGTCCTGCACATTTGTTGCATTTTGATACGCTTAGGAGATGTTTAGCTGAGGACCTGAAATGTCGTGTTGGGGTGTATGTTTGTAGCAAGGTCTGAAGAGAGGGACAATAATTAGGGTTATATAGTAGTTTGTGAGTGAGTGTTAGTTGGGAGTATTGTAGATAGTGGGAGAATTAAAGCCAGTTTAAAAATGTTAAGGCTTGGTAGTGATATGTTTGGGTTGGCATATTGGTGGCAAATTTTGCTATTTTGTAGTAGAAGGGTTGTAATTTGTTCTTGAGGGATGCATGTAGGTTAGTGAAGATGGAACTGCCATAGAGAAGAGTAGGGAGGAGTAGCCTGTTAGCCATTTTTATCTTGGTGGGCATATCCATATAAAGTTTATGACTATACAGCTTGCCAAGTTTATAATGGGTCTTCTGAACTATGTTGTGAATATGATTTTCAAAGGAGAGTTTATCATCAATCGTGACACCCAGAAGTTTTGATGATTTTATAAGCTCAGTTTCAGTATTTTAAAGTCTTGAGTTAGAGGTTTTGAAGAAAATATTAAGAGTTTAGATTTTTTTGGACTGAGTAGAAGTTGAGCATCATTTAGCCAGGAATCAATCGAGGTAAAGGCTTTTTGTTTTAAAAGCTGGAGATCTAGTAGGTTGTTGGCAGAGGGGGTTATATAGTTGAATCGTCTGTGTATTGAATGAGAGTATGAAGATGGGATGTTTTATGTAGGTTATTAATGAATATGTTAAATAGTAGTGGGCCAAGACTAGACCCTTGGGGGACTCCAGTTTTGATTATGAGATAATTGGATTGCTTGTTATAACAGACTGTTTCCTGTCAGAAAGGTAGTTGGAAACACACAAATTATTATTTTAATAAACATACGTCACATTTGTATATATTATTAAAATCTGCTAATTCATTACTCATATCCATGTTTTTTTGTAAAGATGAATAAATGATTACAAACATGCTCATGATTTCCTCTGCATTTTGTAATTGTATTACAAGTAATATTTTAATACACATATCTTTCTTAGAAAATACCTCTAGTTATGCAAACCCATTACCTGGTCTACCCACTCAGCCAGATGGTCAGCACCAAGCTTCTGCAAATCATCATAACAGCGGTGGCACTGCTGGAAGTAGCAGGTTATACCTATCAGGGGTGACAGATGATAACCCATCCTCTACCATTTATTGATTTTTTTCCAGGCGGAATACCACATGCATATCTCAATCTTTTCCTGATAAGAATCATTGAGAAGGTAGAGCATTATCATGGTCTCCTTGTCAGAATTATCTAGGAATTTGGCATCATTCCTTCACAGGTGATGCCATCATTCAAAGTACCAGAGCAACAATGAGGACGGTATGGTCAGGGATATATTAATCAAGGTTAGAACCATTCCATGTGGAGCATGCATCACCTTAACCAAACCATATTTACTAGAAGGAACATTACAAAAGCTATTGATATTATTGACAAGTTTGAATTAACTAAAACTGCTTTGACACATACTGGTTTCTTAAAGGAAACCAGTTACCTTTCCTTTTTTGCTTGATTAAAATGGAAATATATGGTTAATAATTGCTATTACTAATGCTCACTGGTAAATATTTTTGTACATTAATACCACTATGTCTCGTGGTACAGCAGAGTTTTATTTTATTTTTTGGGGGGGTTGGAAATAAATGGCACTATGTATGTTATTTTTAAGTGTTAGGAAGTTAAGATTTGTTTGAGGCAGGGTGTGACACATAACATTGGATGGGCAGGGATTACACTTCAGATTGCTGCAAACTTGACATTCACATGACTCCATTTTGATTTTTTTAACTACATTCTGGTTTGGATACTCTAGGGCCATTCACATGTGCCCACAGCAAGCTTGGAACAGCTGTGGAGTGCTGCAGACGTTTGGGCTGCCCACAGTGCATCCATGTCAGTCTGATGTATGTTCACATTACTTTGGCCTTGCATACACTACCATACAAAAAACAAAATCTGTTGATACATTTCAGGACACATTTATGCACTATTATAATTCATAGAGATGGACGTAAATTAGCTTAATTTGCATATAACATGTAAATTGATCGGATTTTTTTTGTCAATAAGTTAAGCAGCACCATATTAGTTTGACAATAGCCAAGATAGGCAGCGAATGCATTAGAATACCACAGATTTATTACAGTATGGAGATATTTAAAAAAAATCATAATTTGATAAGAAACACTTAAAAATGTTAATTCATTATTGAATTAAGGGTTATATTTAATGAATTTACATATGTGATGTGCATGGTATGACAGGAATGACTGATTTCTAGAGATTGGCTCTCTTCAAGCACAATCAAAACGATTGGATGGGTAACCTTTAAATCACCCCAGGGTTCCACCTGTTTCCCTCTTGGACAGGGGTAATAATTGCTGATTGTGGAAATAAGGGTAGAACTTGGCTAGGCTTGTAAGGGCCCTAGGGCCATTAGTCTAGTAATTTCCTATAATCCTATGATCCTATTGTATCATTTTGAAGTTGGATTTCATGACAGCAGCACTGGATATGATTATTGATGACAGAAAATGATCCTTTCTGTGGTATAATTCACTGAATGTGCAAACATGGGTGAAATGTATTAATTTATTGCTGATGTTCAACAGTGCTAAGGATGTCAACATGCATGTGTGACTAATTGGAGATTTTTGGAGTGACAGTCATAAATAAAAAATGGCAGTATTATGAGAACGTGACAATGGCAGAGGGTAGGGCAAGGACTTTCTGTGACAAAAATGATTGCATTCATTACCAGAATAAACTGTAATATATTGCAATTTTCCATGGCTATACTGAAATTTCTGTAAGTAATTATATGTTTTGTGTTAAGTAACATTTTTATTTAATGTGGGTGACAGGAAGACTTGGCCATTGTTTTGTACTTTAAAAGGTGATTACACCAAAACAGTATTGTCACACTATCTGACTGTGGCCCTTTTTTCACACGTAGTAATGATGGAAAATAAGGGATCAAAGCAGAGAAAGGACAACTTCAGCCACAAGGAAATTTCTGTCCTCATGGCAGCACTTAGGACAATTAGAAACTTAATTTTGGTAAGGGGGGGGGACACAGACAAACCAAGAGGAGCAAGGCCTGGAATCAAGTAGTAGTTGAAATTAATGCAGTAGGTGGCAGAATTTGATCATTTACATAATGCAAGAAAAGGGCAAATGATATGGTAGCACATGTTATAAGCAAGGCTGGACAAAATGCAATATCATATACCAGTACGGGGGGGGGGGGGGGGGGCTCTGAATCTTATTCAGTTAACACCAGATGAAGAATAGCTTCTGTCCATCTCTGGGGATGACTATGACAAGGAAGATGCTGGAACAGAAATAAATAGAGGTGGTGTGGACACTGCTCTGTCTTATCAGTGTCTGCAGCAGCAGAAACATACATCTGCTCATGACAATTGAATGCTGACAAGGAATGATGTAATTAAGCACGTCACAATTAATAATTAGTATGTGCAAAGAATGGTAATGAAGGCAGTGTACATGATAAGTTTCCCACTCACCCCCTTGTAAGCATACTGTACTGTTTGCTATTCCATTATTTTGTTTGTGTCTTTCGGCTTTGGGGTTGCCACAGCAGAAGTGTGGTCTAATGTTTTCAAATATTTTTTACATGTTCAGCATCAAAAGCAAGCAGTTCAGCTATACCAATAAATCTGGATGATACCAGCAGAATGGATGTTGTTACTGCTGCTGATGATAATAACAGTTATTAAGATGCAGCCTGAGGAAACTGGCAGGCAGCCCCCAAGTTAATGGCAGGATCTTTCACTGTACAACATGTTAGTAACTCCGCAGAACATGACAGTGCATCACAAAGTCAAACATAAACACCGTACAGCCTATACCTTTACAGCAGTATCTTCAAATGGAGGGGAACAGTTTAAGGATGATAGTAGTTATTCAGTGGTGTAACAATGTCCACAATGACACCTTTACAAAGGGGAGCCAGATGCAGAAATTTCTTAGTACTACCCCAGGAAACACATAAAGCACTGGTTATCCAACAGGAAATGTGTAATTGTTAGGGCTCAGAGCAATGTGACAGAGAGTCAGCTGGAAATCCTCAAAGTCCCCCGCCGTATGCGTGATGAATTCCAGCACTACTTGGAAATGGCAAAGAGTAGGGATAACACAAAGTGTCAGTGGCCAGCTCCATTTGTACACTAGTTAGGCTACACCAGAGTCAAGCTGGAGTCGGTCTTACAAGGGACAGAGGATGGGATACCTTCCGGACATGTGGGGGTATCACATGATACTACCACTGCTTCTCAGGACAGTAATGTCAGTAGTTGAGGTGAACAACCAGAGCATTTTCTACACAGACTGTGTCAGTGTTCATCCACACCTAACAGAACCTCATATTCCCAGTCACGATTATGGTCACATGGCACTGTCAGGTCAGTGACAGTAGGTTCACCTTCATCAAGTAAATCAAGACTCACCGTACAGTTCTCATGGTAGCCCCTCCTCAAAATCACTTGTATCATCATGTAAATATTTTATAGGAGATGTATATGACTCATGTGATCTTGAACTACTATGAGTCAGCTTCAAAGGCACTGCTGTCTGTTTTACTGGAATGTTTTTTTTTGGGGGGGTTGTAAATGTATGCAGTTCATCCCTGTATATACACCATCAATGAAAGCTAGACAAAAAACAATGCTACATGGATTACCATTCCTATAGGTGGTAGTTACTACAACATAAAAGCAGCAATTCACAAAGATTTTCAGGAGAAATATCTCATAAGCAAATGACAAATTAAGGCGAGTATCCTGCCATGTAAACTGCTGCCACTTCACTCTCCTCACTGCAGAAATGATGACAGTTTTTTATGTTTCTGAAGCCAGAAATTATTGTATATGACAACATAAAATTAATCTGATGTGCAGCACCACAGAAATATCTAAACAGAGATGGCATAATATATAAAAAAATAGAGTATAATTTGTTTTCCTTAAATTGGCAATGCATTAACTTAGAAAGTATTCCACTGTTGACAATATTCATTACTTTTGTATAATTAAGTAATCAGTAAAGCAGAACTTAGTCATCAAAGCAGACAAAAATGTGAATAATTTTTATATGGTGCCTTGCAACATCACTGAACAAGAGTCAGTGAGCACTCAGGCATGACTTACGTAACAAGAATATCAGTAATTTTACATGCCTAATAAGATCCTTATAATGTCCCTGTCCACTCTGAACCTGTCAAAGCTTTCCTGAATATCAAAGTTGTAATGAGTTACCATTTGTTTATATTTTCCCCTTCTTGGCCAGTGAGCGCAGCTCGGCACAAGTGATTTTGGCCCAGCCAAGACAAAGCAACTCAGACCTGGAAATAACAAAGCTATCAGCAAGTGTAAGCATTTTTGTCAACTGCAACTCTGATACACTTGGTGAGGCTTCTCTTTATATAGCATATCCGCAACCAGAGCAGAAAAGCAGGAAAATTTTGACTATGAATCACAAATGGTGTAAAACTTACTTCATTATCATACCAAGATTTACTTCTCTCCTCATTTACATCTCATTATTTGCACATTTGCATAAGCACATTTGAGGTCATCATGCATTGGTGTAAATAGCCTCTATGAATTGCAGCAAAGCTGCACTTGTCCACAAACATCACAGATAGCCTCAGTGTATTTGCCTAACTGACTATGAATACCGACCAAAATCTTTCCATCGTGGTCTTTGTTTCTAGAAGAAAGGGTTAAAACTGGCAATAACAACAACAAGTAATAACACAGTGTACTCATGTGTAAGTCCAAGGAAGTTATTGTTCCACTGTATTCAGCATTCATCAGACCTATCATTGAGTAAAATACCCCCTTTGGTATGTACCTAACCAGGCATATCCAACAACTGGAACATTCACAGAAGTTCCTCACTAAAAGAATACAGGGCGTAAGTAATATATCCTATGTTGACCAGCTCAAGGCCCTATCCCTGTATCCTGTCTCCTACAGTCTTTTGAGGGGAGATCTATGCCTGGCATACAGGGCATCATCAGACCCCACTCTTATGGACCTCCTGCATATCCACAAAACAAACAGTACCATAATTATTCATTCTAAAGACTTAAAACCTTGCCTATGATATAAATAGGACCTGATGGAGAGATAGGTATGTATCCCAGAAAATACCCCATCTATGGAGCAGGCTCCATCCATGTGAAGCAGAGTTCCTCCCTAACCCAATTCATCCCTGGTTTGGCACCTACTTCTCTAATGCAAACAGGTAACCTGTAAATGGTTCATCTCCCAGGCCCGTGCTTACACTTATCAAGGGTATCAGAACTTGTCAGAGATTTGGAATGCATGGCTAGGCTTAAAAAGGTCCTTGTGGTTGTTAACCTAGTAAACAGCTAAGAACCTATAAAGTGTGTGTTTTGATGTGTGTGTGTGTGTGTGTGTGTGTGTGTGTGTGTGTGTGTGTGTGTGTGTGTGTGTGTGTGTGTGTGCATTTTAGTTTGTGCTTATGAATGTGCTTGAGTGTATGTGTGTGCATGTGTGTGTGTGTGTGTGTGTGTGTGTGTGTGTGTGTGTGTGTGTGTGTGTGTGTGTGTGTGTATGTGTGTGTGCACGCGCGCGCATGTGTCTGTCTGTGTGTGAGACATACAAAAAAGGTACATTAAAGAAAAAGATAGCTATGATAAACTCAAGTAAATAAAACATGAAAAATACTCCTTACAGCAAGAGGTTCTCCGGTTCGATTCTCGGCTGGGATGCCTTTTGTGCAGAGTCTGCATGTCTTCCCTGCGGTCATGTGGGTTTCCTCCGGATGCTCCAGTTTCCTCCCACATCCCAAAGACATGCAGCAGGTTGATTGGACACTCTAAATTGGCCCTATATGTGAGTGTGTGCCTTCTGTGGAAGGTTGGGTGCCAGGCTGGCAACCTGACACCATAAAACTCCACTGCCAATCGTTCTGCAGACTGTTGTTCTGCTGTGGCAAACCCTAATGGGAAAAGTTGAAAGGAGAATAAAAAGACTGCAGTAAGTTGAATGCATTTCCCAGGGTCAAGACAAGTTTTGTGTGTGTGTGTGTGTGTGTGTGTGTGTGTGTGTGTGTGTGTGTGTGTGTGTGTGTGTGTCTGTGTAAAGACACATCATGGAAAAGAAAGCTATAACAAGCTAAAGTAAATAAAATATGAAAAACACTCCAGTATATTAAATGTATTTTTCACACTAAGTAAACACCATGTATTTTTACCATTTACACAAAAACAGCAACGTGTATTCCAAACCTTCTAAAACTGTTGAAGCATAGTTTGCTGTTTTGTTTTGCAAAAGCATACTTGCACATGAAAATAAATCTAGTCATTATGGAATTTGTATTAATATAATTGTTATTATCTCTTTTGTGTTAGTATTCAGACTTGGAGAACCCTACCTTAATTGAAGGCAACAGGATTTAGTCCTTTGAAATCCTCTTCTGCACTGTGGGAAAGCAATCTCATCCATTTTACTCATAATTTGAAAAGCTGGCTAATATACTCAAAGACATATTTACAGAGTATCTAGGCAGTTACTCATGTTCTATATGGCACCGTTTTGCATTTCTAGACTTTTGCATGCTTGGAACAAATGTTAACATGATTAGTGGCCATGATTTTAAACATAATGAGGTTACCAGCCAGTCGATTGTTTCCTGCTGAGGTTTACCGCTTACTGAAAGCAGCCTCAGTATTTCTATGACTGCATTTGTACCAAAACAAACTGTACATTTCCAATTGTACAGCAGGTGTGCAAGCTGGCATAAAACAAGACTACACTACTACAAATGAGAGTAGCTGTTGAACGTTTCAGGCTATGCAGCCTCTCAGAAAAAACAAAATCGGCCATATCTTAAATGTAGTGCAAATTAGGTACATGATGAACTGTTTTACACATCTGAGCACTGAGTTCAGAACTACTCAGCACTCAGTAACTAGTACCACTATTAGAACTCTGAGGTCACACCCAGTGTTGGCATACAGAAGCTTCTGCAGACCCTCAAAAACATGAAAACATAAATATGCAGCATTCTGTCACGTAGAACGTAGAGAAGAAGAATAACATTGGTAAAACAGCAAACTGCACAACTCCTGAGACCCTGGAGTTCATACCCATCTTAACACACAGCAAATCTTCATAGCCTCAGAACCCTAGAAGCAGAGCCAAGTGTGACACAGAAAAACAAATTTGTTGTCGAGACACTAACAGCCTCAGCAAGAGCATATTGAACTGTGCTGCTACTCAAACCTCCCCATCCCGAAACATACTTGGCTCAAAGCAACCTCAAGAGCACCAAAGACCTGAAAGAACACTGCAGTCTAGTTTTATAGTAAACTGCACGATCTCTTAGAACCTTGAATTCAGACCTTATTATGGCACATGGTAAGGTGTGTGGTACCACAGTGTCATGACCACAGAGCAAGTCCTGGCAGGTAAACTGTGCGACCCTCAGAACTTACATTTTCACAGTATCAAGTCCTAATATATAGTACATGCAGTGAGAACAATACAAGCAGAAGCAGTGCTGACATACGTAAACCACCATACACTCCTTCAGCTCACTAATAGCAGATCCACTTATACTCATCACACCACACCCTGCTTCACATGCCTGGCAGCAGACCAAGAGATAACCTCCAGTAAATCATGCATACCTTCATACAACTGAAAGCAGAACCAGGTGTGACAGACAGTAGGCAGCAGATATGGCATTCCTAATATCTCATGAGCGATGAAGCATTCTTGACACCAAAGTCAACTTTACTCTTAGTATGACTAGGCAACCACCTAGGACATTGCTCATCTAGGGATGTCTTTCTGACATTAATTAATTAAATTATTTATTTTATTTATTTATTTTATTATCTAAGTTAAGAAATATACTAAATAATGACAGACATTTGGGCTTCTGACTTCATATCCATCAGAAAATGAATGCCATGCAAACCTGTCTTTCTATCAAGTATGTAAAAGCAATATTTAAAATCTCTCCCTAATTTTGGGCATTTGTTTCCTCCAATATTTTTGGCTTTGTCCATGATTCTTTTATTGGGAGAGTGTTTTTATTTTATTTTATTTTATAAAAGTCAGACATCTGAGATGTACATAGACAAATTACCTATATTTGCTAGAGCTGTCTGTAGAGGAAATGACAATCTACTGTTTGTTTATTATTCTGGATTTGTAGGATTAATGAGATTTGCATAACTTATGATAGCTCTGGCTTTCAGATGCAGTGTGTGTGTGTGTGTGTGTGCGCGTGTGCGCGTGTGTGTGTGTGTGTGTGTGTGTATGTGTGTGTGTGTGTGTGTGTGTGTGTGTGTGTGTGTGTGTGTGTGTGTGTGTGTGTGTGTGTGTGTATGTTTGTGTATAAAAAGTAATATCATCAGCTGTGGCCATAGACAGTATCACCAGATACATACATGCATAACTCTTCTGGATAGCAGTAGAAAAGTTACCACGTCATTATGTTTCAAAAGTAAGGCATGAAATGCATCCTAGAGCATCTATGCCATCAGAGATTCTGAGGCCTGTTCACCCCCACACCACTGGCTGTATAAGTGTATTTTCACACAGACTTAATAGTGGTCTCAGTCCAGAACTTCAAGTGTAAAACTTGCACATCTCAGAGGTGTGCAGAGGGTCACTGTAGCTTGTGTGTGTGCAGGGGGGGGGGGGGGGCTGGGGATGGTGTGGTCACTGCTACTTGAATTTTCCTTACAATCAATACTCTGAAGGATTTGTATAATGTCACTGTAGCTTGTGTGGGGCTGCAGGTAGTGTAGTTGTTATTTCTTTAATTTTCCAGCAGTTAAACCTCAGATGTGTTCATAGAAAGTCACTATAGCCATACCTCTCAACTGTGCAGATTTTTGCAGAATGTCCAGATTTTTGCCTCATAATTTTGGTCTGTCCCTCATAAATTTTTTGTTTTGCTGGCAAATCACTGAGGACTGACATCACTAAATAATGACAATCATTTGAGTTACAGACTTTATATCATTTGAAAAATATATGTAAATACAAAAACTGTTATTCTAGCAACTTTCTAAGTTTATAAAAGCAATATTTAAAATCTGTCCCTATTTTTGGGACTTTGTTCATCCCATAATTTTAGGCTTTGTCCAGATTTCTTGTGCTAAGAGGTTGAGAGGTATGACTATAGCTTGTCTAAAAGCAGAGTACTATTTAGGAGCAAAAAGTTGGAATAAATTACTGTGATCAATTTTTTTTCACTTTCCTCACAAACACCACCAGTAGTCAATTTTGGGGTTAAGGTAAGGTGGTATGCTGTTACACCTGTTTGACAGCAACAGCTTGAAAGATATCACTGAGTTCTGTTTCTTTTTTCTTTAGTTTTGTCCCAGTCTGACATCAAAGTGGTATACCAAAAGTGTTTTTGTTTGAAATACATGACCATGGCCAATTGTGCTGTCATCCCAATGTAACACCAGAAGGATACAAAGAAGGTGACTATCTTTATTGGTGGGAGGCATAGGGTGACAGGCACTATTCACAGATTTGATTAATGTATCCTTGCAAATCCTTGTCTTCAGTTTATTGTAAACTTTGATTTTATCAAACGTTGGACTGAATTTCTATTTGGCTCAAAAGGTTGGAAGACAAAAATTGTGGACAAAATGCATTCAGAATAATTTTCAGGAGGATAAGTGAGGTTCAAGGGAAGGTAGGAATTGAGGAATATATGTAATGGACTAAGGAAAGTTATAGAAAAGACTATACAGTATATGATATATAATGTATGTAAATAGAAATATGTTAAAATGGTTTGTTTTCTTGTGTATTAATGTAGGTTTGTCTATGTATTAAGTGATAATGTAATAAAGGTGTTAAGACTGTTAACAAAAATAAAAAGGCTGGAAGACAGCTCAGAATTGTACTTTTTAGTATTTATAATCCCACACTTCAGTCCCCCAGGTTAATTTGGTTATTTATTCCACAGGTATTGCAGCAGACTCATAGCCAGTTGGAGAGTGTTGAAAGGATGCAGAGTTTCTTTCCTTAGTCATGATTTTTGCTCAAGCCATCATCAGATCAAAATATTGGAAAAAATCCTTAAATGCACTTTAAAACATTTTAAATCTGCATGGCTTCTGGGGCCTAGTGGCCCCCAGGGCCCTGACTTACTTCAGCTGTTTCCTCCACAGCCGTTAAACTGCTGTTTGGCCCAGTTAGATTGTGTTGAGAAGATGCAGGAAAAAAGCTGAAGAGTAAGATAAAATATGAGAAAATGTAGAAAAAAAGTACTGTGGATGATTTTGGGAGGCCATGATGGGGGAACTGGGGGGTGGAGGCACTTGGGGATATGTGTGTGGGGATGAAGCAGCTATCAATGGGGTTGCAACAATGGGCCTTATGCATAGGGTGACATTTCACCTACAGTCGGTCTTGCTTGGCACAGTCCGAACAACGCAGTTTACAGACCCATTAGTGCCAGTCTTGGCATAGTATAACATTCATAACTCTTCATAGAGTCATTCATAGTGTGCAGAAAACTATACACACTATAGATTCCTAAGATTAAAACCACTCTTGGTTTATGAGTAAGGTACTTTGGAAAGAGGAATAATTAAACCAAGTTTGAAGCTACTAGGTACATACAATTCCTATGGTGAGTGAGAGGTTGAACATGTAAGTGCTAAGGATTTTGCAATAATACTTACTCCTGAAGATAAGCGCTCTGCCTGCTCCATGGGCTCACTCTCAAACCTTACTCACTTCCATCATGATACGGCACCTTTTCACCATATTGTATACCAACAGGCACCTTTTCACCGTATCATGCACCAGTAGGGACCTTTTCACCATATTGTGTACTAGTACTACATAATGCTTATGAATGAGGACTATGGATGTCATAGTGAACCTTGTGCGTTTCTATACATCCCACCAGACCATGACAGGGTGCATTTTAGTATTCTTATAGCATGACTTGCCTGAAGATAGAAACTCTCTGTGTACAAGCCTAAAACCACCCTTTATAAAAAGTAAATTACATTGTTACACAAATTAGTCCTCCATCAAAATGACTGATTTACAGAGATGCTCCAGTTTAGGCATTTTTTTATCATTACCCACCACATCCTGTCAGCTGAATATGCTGAACATTATTAATCATTTATAGACATCTGTAGACTCCTGCTTATGGAAAACAAAAGTAACTATATTAACTAGCTTTAAAATGAAATATATACCAGTTTTTTATAAGCCAACATAATTAATATTTTCAGCGACAAAACTCCATGGAACAGAGTGAGCTGTGACACTGTGAGAAGGTGCAAAACATTCAACAGCCCCAGCTTCAGTCAGTACAGATGATATTCAGTAATCTTGGAATGTTTAAAATGTAAAACAACAGCACTGTGCTGTCACGTGCGGACCAAATTCAAAGTTAGAATCACTTATCATAAAACAAGATGTACAACTGATCAGTAATCAAAGTATCTTTGTTTTTTAATCCAGTGTGAGGTATGCAATGAAATGGAAGGGGTTACACCTATGTCCCCATGTAATTGGAAAGATCACTTGTTTGTTTGCATTATAGTGAAACAAGTTATCGCCTCACATTTCTGTTCACTGATTTGGGGACTTTTCTCCAATGTTGCATGACTGTCAAGTTGGTGAGAAGGTGCAAAAGACTTGCCACCCTGCAAAGAAGTCACACTTCAAACTATGCCGCTACTTGGTAAATAACGTGCAGCTTTCACTATACTATAATCTGCACTCCTCTAACCTTACAATTTTTCTCATCAAACAATCTGTAAAGCAATTTGTTTGTTTATATATTCCCTATTGCATGTTTGCTATCACCATCATCACATTATAATGAAGTGTGAAATTTAGTACATGTAGATGTGTTATTTTTCCTTCATTAACCAGTTTAGTTCTACTAGGCTAGTGGTCGGTTTTCACAGGAGACCTGAGGTGGCAGTTATACTACTATGTGGAAATTTAGCCATGGCAATAGGGAACATTTCCTATTGTTTTCAGTAGGTGCCATGGGATCTTTTACATCCACCTGAGTTACCACCAACGCAAGCAGTCGTAACCTCAGTTTAACAACTTATAGAAAGGACAATACATTCAGGATTGCAGGATTCCCCCTCATGCTGCATCGCAGTGTCAGCAGGCCATCTACCTGTTGTGGGAATAGAACCCACAACCTTCTGCATCAAAGGTAAGTGTTCTACCTCTTGCACCATTGACACAGCATAAACTGCCCATGTTATGCTTTCACATTGTATCATTAGTATGTAAACACATTTTTATCTATTTTTGTCCTACATCTGAAATCTACTATATTACCATATATGACATCAAAGAAAGTAAAGAATGTAATGTATACATATCATTTATGTTTTATGCTTTCACTCTGTATCAAACTACCTTGTAAACAGATTTATGTTCATTTATGAACTGCATGTGAAATTTACTGTTTCCATTCCTGGGCTAAGCCTGAAATAGGTGCCATGAAGATCAGCTCTTTACCCTGGTTACCAGAACTAAGTAAATAAAAGATTGTAGGACTGAGCATTTGTGATATAAGAGGTAATTCTGTGATCTGTCAGAAGAAGCATGCAGAAGCGCTCTTAAAATAGTATCAGCCCTGCAGTCAGTCACAGTCATGGCACAAGGGCTGGCTTTTGCACACAGGAAAATCTGTAGTTGTGTAGCATGCCACAGCAGTGGTGGTTACAGCACAGGGTGACCCTTGCAGGCCACTAGTCTTAAAAACCACCCCTAATGCAATCACAGTGAGAAGCGTGTAGAGAAACATGAACTTAGCACACTTGCTCTTGGGTTCTGAACTAATGTTACCATGGCTCAATCATCAATCTTGGGTTCTGAATTAATGTTACCATGGCTCAATCATCAATCTTGGGTTCTGAACTAATGTTACCATGGCTCAATCATCAATCTTGGGCTCTGAATTAATGTTACCATGGCCCTATCATCAATCTGTTCAAACGTGGAGAGCAGGTCACTGGAGAAGAAGTGGCAGAATGCCAGATGGCATTCTCTTCTTTAGTAGAATGGACCATTTTTGACATTTAAAGGGAAATACTATAGGATAACCATGGATAATGGCATGACTATTAGCCAAAAAAGGGCATTAGCATCAGGCTCTATAGAAAGGCATAAAGTGTAGATGAATATTCCTGAGAAATAAGGTCAGCTTTCTACTAGCACGTCACAAAAAGGGAGACTCCCATTCTCTCCGTAACTAAATTAGGTTGTACACATCAGGGCAACCTTTAGGAACTACAGCATAGATTTCTGACTTGAAAATGATTTCATAAAAATAATAAATACATTTTAAATTCATTTTCTGGATGAGTTTAATAGAAAGCATGTCTGAACTTCTTTTACACAGCCCAAACATGCACATAACTATTAAGTAAACTATCAGCTGGCTAGACTGATTAAAGTTACTTCTTATACCGCAAATTCAAATATTAGCTGGTTTATAGGAAAAGTATTTCTCTTCTGGCAAAACTGGTGACATTCTTACTAATGCCACACTGATGGGATAACACAGTAATAAAAGTAACTATACTCGCTGTACAAAAGGAGAGTACGGGGTAAATGCTCACAGGAGCGAATTGAGGCTGCTAGAAAGGTATGAACAATGAATAACCTAAAGCAGCCATTCATTTAGAAAGTTAGAGATACTACACGGTAAAGCATAAATTCGACTTTTATTTATCTGAGTCTGTAGTGTAGAAGGATGAAACCCTGCACATAACCAGGGTTCGAATAGCAACCCTGGCAGGGAGACAGAGGAGTGAAGGCTTATGGCCCCTTGAGAAGCAGATGGGCAAGTGGGTTTCCCATGCAGAGACTAGAGAAACCATTTCAGGGTACTACTTAGCTAGGTGTGTGTGGGAAGATTGGGTCATAAAGCAAAAACCTCTCCTGATTGATATCTACCAACCCTTGCTGTGGTGATGGGGTGAGGAGGGGACAATTGCTGGGGGGTAATGATGATCAGAGAGCAGGGACAAAAAGTGCAGTAAAAACTTTGCTTTTATTTGACTGCGTTCCTTTACTAACATTTAAAAATATACTTTTCAAGATACAAAGTGCAGGGAATCTATGTGTCTGACCCACCACTTTAAGTTAATATACATCTGCTCCTTATTGTTGACCAGATAATTGTCCAATATAATCTCTCCACAGTAGCATATACAAAATTACAGTTTCATAAAAGGTCCAGTCACATAAACAGATGAGTTTTAAGAGACAATAATGTTCCATTTAGCGTAAAAGGAACACTTACAGTTAACAGATTGCAGTGAAACTGCAAGGTGACAGCTTTATGAAATGAAATGATACAGGTAATTTAAAACTTTTTTTGGAAATTCACAACAAAGGCAAAATGTTTACATCTCCCTACTTTCAGAGCATCACATTGGAAAAAAGGTCAAGAACCAGAGTAAACTGAAAATGAAATGTTCAACAAATGCTCAGCAAAAATAGCCCAGGGAGAAGGAAGCTATAATTATTTTTTATGTTTTCTAGAAAAAAAGTGAGAGAGACTAGCCAGATAAGCAGTTTCATTTCATGACCTACAGAGGTTCTTTCCATTAGAAGAGGAGTGACAGAACTGCTTTTTTAAGCCCAGAGATTTGTTTTGTGAGCATCCTGACAAGGTTCCTATCAATCATAACAACAGTGGCCAGCAGTCAAATGTATCACTGAGCAACCAAAATGTTTGAAAGTGTTTTGACAAGCAACAGTAGTGTAAAACAAAACAGAAATGCATCATAGTCTTACAGAAAGAGAATATTTATTGTCATTTTCCAAACAGTGCTATATCATTGTTTCAAAGCATACAATATGTCTTCTATATACTCAAACAATGCACATCATACTAATGAAACTAGAATTAATTTGGGTGTTCTAGTTTTCATCCAAAAACATAACAGCTTACATCTCTGGGGCTCTCTAAAAATGAATGCATTCTGATTGTTGTTCATTTAAGGTTGTACCTAGGAAAACAGGTCATATGTAATCTGTACCTTCTTTAAAGCTGTGAATAGAACCAATATTTACAGCTTTAAAAAAATCAATACATGAACATCTGTTCACAACTGCGAAAACAAAGAGTAATGTGGGTGAAGTAGAGATTAGGCAGCTTTGTTTCCCTCACCAGAGCTGTTTGTTATTCACATCATTTTACAGCTACTACAACCCTCTTTTTTTAATGGCAATGAAGGGGGGGGGGGGAGTAAGACACAAATGTGCCAAACTTTATGTGAACTTCGAGTCACAAGCACTGTAACATGTAAGTGTGGCAAGTAATGAATGCTTCTACTAAGGAAAAACATTCACTTGGTCTCCAGAGTGCAGTAACAGAAGGACAGACCATTAACATGATGGGTCCTTTCATCTGCAGTATATTTCACCTGCTCCTATGTTTGAGGGCCCATTATATCTCCTTGCACATGCCTATACTATTAGAGTGCCTTTCTTACTGGAAATGTATGAACAATGACACTTTCCTGTTGCTCACTATTCAGTCCATCTTGATGTCATATTAGAGCAGAGATAATAGCACTGTATTATCCACAGCCCCTCTTGTCAAACACCAAGTGTCAGAACTAAATATCATATTTAGAAGCTCTTTTAGTTTGTTATAATTATTGAGAATAGGATGGACATTTTTACATCTGATTAATGATATGAGGAGAATGAAGTGGTTAAGCATAGCTCTTAACTTTTGTATCACAGGACAGCAGGCGTCATAAACATATATTTTGATATAGATATGTACACACACATGCTCACACACAAACACAAAACTGTGTACATTGAACTGGCTGATATGGTGGGGAGTAGGTTGCCTAGTCCTTGACGGGCTATTTAGGTGAGGGAGGCCTGAATAGCTAATAGCCAACTCTTTTTCACTTGGAATGTGGAAAGGCTATGAAATCTACCTTCATGTGACTGCTCTGGATGAAGAGACAGGAATCATCAGGTAGTTACACAAAAATCAAGAGCATTGGCAGAAATACTGGCATCACATAACTAGTGGGTGCATGATCGCAGGCATCATATAACTATCACATAACTAGTGGGTGCATGATCGCAGGCATCATATAACTATCACATAACTAGTGGGTGCATGATCGCAGGCATCATATAACTATCACATAACTAGTGGATGCATGATCACAGGCATCATTTAACTATCACATAACTAGTGGGTGCATGATCGCAGGCAGCATATAACTATCACATAACTAGTGGGTGCATGATCGCAGGCATCATATAACTATCACATAACTAGTGGATGCATGATCACAGGCATCATTTAACTATCACATAACTAGTGGGTGCATGAACGCAGGCAGCATATAACTATCACATAACTAGTGGGTGCATGATCGCAGGCAGCATATAACTATCACATAACTAGTGGGTGCATGATCACAGGCATCATATAACTATCACATAACTAGTGGGTGCATGATCACAGGCATCATATAACTATCACATAACTAGTGGATGCATGATCACAGGCATCATATAACTATCACATAACTAGTGGATGCATGATCACAGGCATCATATAACTATCACATAACTAGAGGGTGCATGATCACAGGCATCATATAACTATCACATAACTAGTGGGTGCATGATCGCAGGCATCATATAACTATCACATAACTAGTGGGTGCATGATCGCAGGCATCATATAACTATCACATAACTAGTGGGTGCATGATCGCAGGCATCATATAACTATCACATAACTAGTGGGTGCATGATCGCAGGCATCATATAACTATCACATAACTAGTGGGTGCATGATCGCAGGCATCATATAACTATCACATAACTAGTGGGTGCATGATCGCAGGCATCATATAACTATCACATAACTAGTGGGTGCATGATCACAGGCATCATATAACTATCACATAACTAGTGGGTGCATGATCACAGGCATCATATAACTATCACATAACTAGTGGGTGCATGATCGCAGGCATCATATAACTATCACATAACTAGTGGATGCATGATTGCAGGCATCATATAACTATCACATAACTAGTGGGTGCATGATCGCAGGCATCATATAACTATCACATAACTAGTGGATGCATGATCACAGGCATCATTTAACTATCACATAACTAGTGGGTGCATGATCGCAGGCATCATATAACTATCACATAACTAGTGGGTGCATGATCACAGGCATCATATAACTATCACATAACTAGTGGGTGCATGATCGCAGGTATCATATAACTATCACATAACTAGTGGATGCATGATCACAGGCATCATTTAACTATCACATAACTAGTGGGTGCATGATCACAGGCATCATATAACTATCACATAACTAGTGGATGCATGATCGCAGGCATCATATAACTATCACATAACTAGTGGGTGCATGATCACAGGCATCATATCACTATCACATAACTAGTGGGTGCATGATCACAGGCATCATATAACTATCACATAACTAGTGGATGCATGATCACAGGCATCATATAACTATCACATAACTAGTGGGTGCATGATCGCAGGCATCATATAACTATCACATAACTAGTGGGTGCATGATCGCAGGCATCATATAACTATCACATAACTAGTGGATGCATGATCACAGGCATCATTTAACTATCACATAACTAGTGGGTGCATGATCGCAGGCAGCATATAACTATCACATAACTAGTGGATGCATGATCACAGGCATCATTTAACTATCACATAACTAGTGGGTGCATGATCGCAGGCAGCATATAACTATCACATAACTGGTGGGTGCATGATCACATAACTAGTGGATATATGGGCACAGGCATCATATAACTAGTAGGTGCATGCTGGCACCTCATAACTTATTGGGCACATGATTGCAGGCATCATATAGCTAGTGGATGCATTCAAACTTATATCACATAACTTGTGCATGCATGCAGGCATCACATAACTCTGTACAGTTCCCTCTGTGAAAGTCACTGAAAATTTCAGTTTAGTGAACAAAATTCTAATACCATCAACAGTATGATGGTCCTAGTTGTTTTCTACCCCCCCCCCCCCCATAGAGGGAATGAGTGGATAAGTGATGGGTATGTGCAGAAACAGTGACCTGTCTGAAGTCAATTAAAGGAAAACTCCACCCTAGAACTAAAAAAATGTTTTTTTCAGACTACCTTTGTTTCCAGACTTATTTTAACACCTCAAAATCACTCTAAGTGCTTTATTTGTATTTTTATCATGTTTAACACAACATGGCTAATGATGGGGCTTGATATAGCAACATGACCTTCTTCTGCTTCAACCCTTTCTATTTCCCATAAAGCATTTCAAGTCATCTTTCTATGACTCATGCCAGGCATAAGGAAGTCACTGCGAATTCCCATGCCATTGACATATAATAGGAAATGTGTGACTCACTGTCAGTTCAGTTTGTATTCCTTCAGTAAGATGGCTGCTACTTTTCTTTGGCTAATCACCCTCATTTATGTTTTGCTCAGAGCTTCTTTTACACTATACTTTGAAGTTATCTAGCTGCAGTTACAGAAGTAGCTAAATTGGAGGCCTTTGTTCTAGGTGTTCTTTTGTAGTCCGACATGAATTGACAGTCCCCTTCCCCAACACTACTGCAAAGGTGTTAAAAATGTCACTGCAACAGTCCGCTCAGAATTGAAAGGAAGGGACGTCCAGTCTAAATTTCTTCCCCTCTGCCTGCAAGTAAGAGTTATGTATTTATTTAATCATTTTGCCAGCAGTAGAAAGAAATATTTATATAAACACTTTCAATTTAATTTTTGAAAGCAAGTTTCAGAAAATTCTTGATTATTTCAGTGTGTTTTATTACTCGTAACTTTTGATTTTACCCTATTTCTGTATGCAAGCCATTATTGTGTTAACTTATTTTGTGTGCCCATTTCTTTTTCAGGTACAGCTATCTTGTAACATGCTGTTTGGGTAATTTCCTGACATTCTACTCATATCCACATTTTTAAAATTACAGCAAAACAGTCATTTGCAAACCTGACCATGATACTGGCACAGTAAAAGAATGTACTGAAATCTCACTGTATCCTACAGTCCATGTAGTCAAACATTTTTTGGTAATTTCCAAGTGTAGTACCTCGCAGGATGCGCAGTAGCAAATCCCACCCCGAACACGCCTCCAGCCCAAGCCGGCATGAATATTTATTTTGCTCCTGCCATACCGTTACTTTTAGTCAAACATGCAGAACAATAATGTTCCTTGCATCGTAGCGTTAATTTAATTCAGGGAAACCATAAGCATCTTACAGAAGTAATCGTACCGTTACTTCACGCATTCTTCTAGCTTTTTTGTTCAACTTTACTTCTGAATGTTACTGATACTGTTTCTGGGAGCATAAGTCATAAACCATGCATCAGGTTTTATTTGTATGCAATAATTCACGTTGATAACTTTCCCTGTGAAAGGGTGGCTTGCTACCACCATTCCGGCCAAACAGCAGTAGCGATAATTTTAACATTCTGTAACCACGGCCTGTTAGAAAGTACTTAGCTAATGATTTCAGTGATAAAAAAGACTACTTTGCGGTAATCTCCAAGCGTAGTACCTCGCAGGATGCTCATACTCGACTTTCCCCTTATGACTTCCTCCTGCCAATCATGTACGTCACACTCACTCCATGCCCAAAGCTGCATAGAACTGAGTGCGAGGTACTACACTTGGAGATTACCCATTTTTTTGGGGGGGGGGCTGGTCAGTCCCTTACTGAATATTTTAGGGAATAAAGTATCACTTGCATTACGCATACTCCACACTGCTTTGTATGGAATAATCAGAGACTCAGATGTGCAGCTCTTCAGGATGTGCAACATACTAGCTTTGGCAGGGAAAATGTTTTGTAAAGGAGGAAGGGGTTAGCTTGTTTTTTCTGTTTTAAAAATTTTAGTAAAATGTAAAATCAGTGCATGACTGTTTTTGTTTGACAGAGTTGTTTGTAGGGTATGCAAAGTAATAGTGGGAGGACCCCACAGCAAATGCGAATAGTAAATGTATGTGCACATACAGTAAAGGAATAATTAACACAAGGAAGCACCTTGTGTTGAGGGCAGTACCCTCATGATTGAAAGGTAAGAGGTATGAGAGATGTTTCATTCTGTCAATGTATGAATGTATGAGAGAAAGGAAAAGAGAAAAAATAAGTTAAAAGTTATAGATAAAGTTAAAACAAGTTCATCAGCCCACCGCATGATTGAGACATAGACTGTAAACTGTGAAAACAAGTTCATGAGCCCACCGCATAATTGAGACGTACCCGTTACAACAAGTTCATGTGTCCACAGCATTATTGGGACGTACCAAATCAAATACAGCAAGTGCGCTTACACTGGCAAGCTTTAAGACTTTGAATCTTTATTAATGTAGAAAGGTTACTGAGGATAGGTGGTTATGCAGAAGCAGAGGGAGGGGTAGAGAAATTCCTAGAGCATTTAGCAAAAGTGCTAGCTGAGGGGAACAAGGTGCAGTTTGGTTGCCAACCAGGAACTGGCAGTGACCCTCTGGCTTCATCTAACACATCTTGCTTCAGTTGTGGACCAACCACGAGTTGGCAGTGACCCTCCGGCTTCATCTAACACATCTTGCTTCAGTTGTGGACCAACCACGAGCTGGCAGTGACCCTCTGGCTTCATCTAACACATCTTGCTTCAGTTGTGGACCAACCATGAGCTGGCAGTGACCCTCCAGCTTCATTTAACACATCTTGCTTCAGTTGTGGACCAACCACGAGCTGGCAGTGACCCTCCAGCTTCATCTTATGCATCTTGCTTCAGTTGTGGACCAACCACGAGCTGGCAGTGACCCTCCGGCTTCATCTAACACATCTTGCTTCGGTTGTGGAGAAGCAGCACATTGGAGAGGGGAATCCCCACACAGACAAATGCAGAGAGTCCAAGATACGTGGACTGAATGGCAACCAAATTAAAATAATGCAGTTTTTCCAATACCACCACCTCAGATTGATGGGAGTCAAGAAGCTCCATACTGACTAGGTCAAGCAAATTTTAACCCTTTACTGCCAATCTATCAAAATGGACCCTATGTTAAGATCAAAATAAATTAAAAGCAAAGCACCTTTTCTGGTGGACACTGGAGCCACTAGGTCAGTGTTAAAAATTACTTCAGATAGTCAGATACCAGTATCAGAGCATAAAGTAAAGGCAGATGGAGTAAAAAATACTATGGTTACGTATCCTGTTTTGGAACCCATCCCCATTTCTTTGGGTCTGATAGAAGAAAAGCATTGTTTTCTTTTGAGTACAGCTGCACCAGTAAATCTGCTAGGAAGAGATTTGTTATGCAAGCTGGGTTCTACTATTTACTGTTCCCCAGAAGTGTTGTTTGAAAATGTTCTGACAGAATCAGATGGGGAAGTTTTGGCAGTTTTAGCAGAAGGTGAGGAACACCCTCTTGGAAGCATACACAGATTGAGAGTTACTACAGCAGGTACCTGCCAACTTGTAGGCAAAGCATGCATATAAACTAAGTATACTGAAATCAGCAGAACCAGTAAAAATAAAATTAGAGCCATCAAAACCTCTTACTAGAGTGCCACAATATCCACTAAAGCCTGAAGCAGAGCAGGGAATCAAACCTGTAATTCAGTCTCTGATACAGCAAGGAATAATAATATCAGCTAAAAGCCCTTATAACACTCCTATTTTTTCCCGTTAAAAAGGCAGGAAAGGATACTTACAGACATGTACAAGACTTAATACCTGTAAATAAATGAGTATTGCCTACTTTTCCTGTTGATCCAAATCCATCACCAATACTGTGTTGCATACCACCTACAGCTAGTTAGTATTCTGGCATATATTTATGTTCTGCATTCTTTTCTATACCTGTTCAACCTGACAGTCACTTTCTGTTTGCTTTTACTTATCAGGGACAGCAATATACCTTTACACGGTTGCCATAAGGATATACTGAATATCCTTCATTATTTTCTCAAAGTCAGAAAAAAAATTTGAAGAATGTGACATATCCTGGTGGGATTGTGTTAGTACAATATGTAGATGTTTTACTAATAGCATCAAATTTCTTTCAGCAATGTCAGCGGGACCTTGCATTATGAGAGTATCCTCGCAGAAAAGGGACACAAAGTGTCTAGAGAAAAACTACAGTTGTGGTCAACTCGGGTACATTATATTGGTCATTTAATATCACAGGGTAGCAGGCTAGTGTTAACCATTCTTTTCCTAAAATGCCGATTTTTTATAGTTTCTGTGATTTAAAAAGCTTGTTTCAGCTACATATTGTACTTATTTTACTGCCTGCACTTTAACAAAGTTGTTTTTGTGTTTAAATTACCTATTTTATTTATTTTTGTGTTTAAATTGCCTGTTTAACTGTTATAGGCTACACACTCAAGTGTGATAGCCATTTCTGTGGATTTAAAGTGGTTTTTTTATTGTATCTGCTTTATTTTCTGAAAAAAACAAAAAAAAAAATACTCGTTTTCCCACATTTCTAAGCTAGTATAGTCCAGTTTTTAGGTTAGTGCTGAATTCAGGGCTGTGTTACAAGTTTCTGTGTTTACACATACCTTACATGGATAGAAGGAAGTTTCTCTGTTGACCTCTGAGAGAGGAGAGCTTTGAGCAGCCTATCTGTTCCCGGAGGAGCTGTTTCTGCCCAGAAATTAGTAGTTTGTTGGCCATTTTGGGCTAATTTCTATATCTTTCATTTCCCTGCTATAAAACCCGCATTTGCTTGGTTTTGCACATCGGGCAGTGCCAGTTAGCTAGGGTATAAGTATTCCCGGCTCCACAAAGTCTACTCTTCAATTTTTCCCTTGGAACTAGACAAACTTTCAACTTAAGCATTCAAACCATTCACTTCTCAGCCTGGCACTTGCTCAAAACTCATAGCAAGCACTAATAAACCTTAGCACTAGACCCCCCCCCCTATACTGTAGAGAACAGAAGGACAAGGCTCTCTATTTGACCTTACCAGCCAATCAGTAAAACAGTTCATTGTACCTATCCACGCATGTCCAAAGGGCAGTTTCAGGTGTACTCTCTGGTCCAACTGGTGAATCTGGTCATTTTGAGTCAGTGTTACAACTGCCTCATGTACACAGACAACCCTCTCCTCCTACCACCAAACACTAATACATGCAAGAGATGCAATTATACAGTCAAACTGGAGGCTAAGCTCACTCAACCCAAGACTGGACCAGACAGTCAAGAGGAGAAAGGAACTACTTGCATCACACCACCAGTCTCACATAGACCTATGAAACCAGCACCGGCAATAAACACACATAAATACATGAAAACATACTCAGAGGCTCTAAATAAAAATCTGCAAAAGCAACAGAGACCTCCAAAGCAGAACCCAAGCAACCTCCGTCCCCCAACACAAACCATGAAACACATACTTCACAAAACCAGTGTGCCAAGCAATCACAGCCCTTAAGGCAAAATAAAATACCCAACACACTAGTAATAGGTGACTCTATAGTCAGGCACACTGACATCCCACTCACTAGGCTGAACCAGGAGAAGGTTACTGTTAGCTGCCTGTCAGGTGCCAGGATCCGCCACATAACACACGCACTCAGGTCACTCCAGAACAAGTATAAGTATGACTCATTGTCATTGTCCATGTTGGTGTGAATGAGCTGAGCCATACCTCCCTGGACTACATGAAAAGAGACATGGAAGAGCTCTCTGATCACGTAGCCCAGTCCTGTATGACCCTGACCTTGAGTAGCATCCTGCCCTCACCAAGAATGATACCATGGTATGAAGAAAAAAATATCAATTTCAACAATTGGCTAAGCTTATGGTGTCATTCAAAGGGAATCCAGTGTCTGTCAGCCTGGGATGACATGCTCAAAAAGCCACACTGCTTCGCTAGAGATGGCTTGCACTTGTCACCCTTAGGCTTTTGAATACTGGCCAAGGCTCTTGCCACCTCCATAGTGCCTTTTTTAAGCAAGGCTCAAAAGACAAACCCACCACTGTAAATAGCACAAGTAACAAAAAAAATGAGGGTAATGCTGCTCAATGCCAGAAGTCTAAACCTCAAAATGCACGCACTTAAAGCACTCCTCAGTATGGAGAAAATTGATATATGTGCAGTAACAGAAACCTGGTTTAAGGCTCCAGAGAACACCCCAGCACTATCAGGCTACAACTCATACCATACACTTTGGCCACAAACCCGGACCGAAATACAAAAGGCGGGGGCATATCCATATCCATCAAGGATACCCACACCTCCAGGTTAGTGGCACAGCACAACGCTTCAGAGATCATCCATGTGCAACTAACAATGGGCAAAACTGCAATTCAAATTGTAGCTTGCTACAGATTACCCACCATGTCCCAGGACCCCCATTCCGCATTTCTGGAAACACTGGGAAACATAAAGATCCTACCAAACACCCTAATATTGGGTGATTTCAATTACCCAAACATTAACTGGGAGAACTACTCAAGTACTAACTTGCTTGCCCAACATTTCCTAGAATTTATAAACTCAAATGCCCTGGATCAACTGGTCAACACCCCCACCAAAGGTGACAACATATTGGATCTGGTCATCACCAACATGGGCGACCGGTGTTCCACACCAGTGGTCAACCCCTCACTGGTTAGATCTGACCATAAACTAATCACTCTGGATATCCACATTCCGCCCCCTCCCCTGGTCAACGAAACCACTGTGAAAAACTTTTCAAAAGCAAACTTCACGTTACTTAAGACCAATGTGGAAAGCTTCAAAGACCCATGCTAAAGGATAACGCTGCCCAAGCTGCAAAATCCTTTAGTAATGCACTCTGTGGGCACCTACAAGAATGCACGGACCGTGCTATCCCAAGCAAAACCAAGACTCACTCCTCTAAGAAAAGGAAACCAGTCTGGTGGACCCCTGCCATAAACAAGCTATACAATAGAAGGAGGAAACTAGTACAGAAAATAGTAAAATCCCAAGAAGGTAAGAAATCCCTGATCAGTATCAGCAAGAAACTATGATCCCTCATAAAATCATCCAAGGCTAGCTTCTAAAGAAAAATTGCCAAGGACTCCAAAGATAACCACAAGGCATTCTTTAGCTATGTCAAGAATCTAAGTGGCAATTCTCAGATCTGCTCGGAGATAGTGCAGAATGGCACAAAATGCACTGAACCGACCGATATCGCCAACATCCTGGCAGACAGGTTCAGTGCAAACTTCACCCCCCTCTCACCCCCAAAAGGGCCCATAACCATGCCAGAAGAATGTAGTGCCCCTAAAATCACAGACACTCAGGTTAAAACAGCCCTCTCCAAAGCCAAAAACACAGCATCAATGGGACCAGACGGTGTCCAAGGCTGCATCCTACATGAGCTCAAAGATGAACTAACCCCTCACCTAAACACACTGTTCAAGCTCAGCCTCTCCACAGGCTACGTGCCCATAGAGTGGTGCACAGCAATGGTTATTCTGCTCCACAAAGGTGGACACAGAACAGACCCCGAGAACTATTTCCCTATAAGCCTGACTAGCTTGGTCTGCAAGGCTATGGAGCATATCATCATGGATCTCATTAACAGAGACATTGGGAACCTCCAAACACTGGACCTACCCAGTTCAGCTTTGTTAAGGGCAGCTCATGCCTCCTAAACCTGGTGGACTTCTTTAAGACAGTTACCAAGGCTATAGATGAGGGAAAGGTGGTCCACACAGTCTACCTAGACCTCGCAAAGGCCAACAACACCATTCCCCATTCTGGTATTATAGACAAGCTCACCAGCCTGAACATAAACCCTTACATCACGAGATGGATTGCCAACTGGCTCACGGACAGAACCCACATGGTAAGAGTTGTGGGAGCTAGGTCTGACTCAAAACCAGTTACAAGTGGCATTCCCCAGGGCTCAGTCCTAGGACCCCTCCTGTTCGGCATATACTTCTCAGAGGTACAGGCAAGCACAGGAGGTCTATGGCTGACCATGTTCTCAGATGACTGCAAACTAGGGGCTATAATTGACTCTCCGGCTGACACAAACATCCTCCAAAAGGGTCTCACTGAGACAGATACCTGGGGTCAAAACCATGGCTTCAAGCTAAATGCCAAAAAGTGCATAGTCATCCCCTTGGAAAAAACAAAGTACCCACAAACTACCACATAAGTGGTAGCTCCCTAAATACGGAAGACGTAATAAGGGATCTGAGGACCCAAGCAGATGGTAATCTCTCCTTTGATAATCACATTGCCAAAGTGGTTAGAAAATCCTTCTGTGTGGCTCACCTAATCACAAAAGGGTTTGCATCCAGATCAAAAGAGGTCATTGTGCCCCTCTATGCATCACTCATCAGACCCATCATAGAGTACAACGCCCCATTTGGGATTTACCTTACAAGACACCCGCAACAGCTGGAAAGACCACAGAAGTACCTCACCAAGAGGATCACTGGCCTCAAACAGATGCCCTATGCAGCTCGACTGAAGAAACTCCAGCTGTACTCGGTTGCATACCGCCTACTCAGAGGTGATCTATACCTGACATACAAGGCCATGTATAACCCAGAATTGATGGACATGCTCCACCTAAAGAAAACCACATCCCCTCGAGCCACATGCTCTAGGGATCTAAACCTTACCACAACAATAAATAGGATGTGCTGGAGGGATAGATTCCTGTCCCAGAGACTTCCCATGCACTGGAACAAGATTCCAATCTACATTAGGCAGAGCTCCTCACTAACACTCTTCAAGAACAACCTTGACGAATGGATGGGAAATAGAAAGTTTACCCTGAGGATCACTTCAATGGCTCTGCTGGACAGAGGCATAAGGAACTAAGCTAAGGGGGCAGCAAAAGCCAACACAGTTCCAGCTAGGCTTATAAATGCCTTTGGGCGGATAGCCTATTACCTACCTATGAACCTATGAACCATCTCATATTCATACAATATCTAAGGCCCCACATCCGACTACTCAGTGACAGCTTAGGTCTTTCCTATGTATGACAGGATACTGCAGACAGTGAATTCCTAACTATGCAGAAATTTCAACACCTTTGACAAATCTTTTAAAGAAGAATACACCACAGACTCTCTTTTGCAATAGTGAAGAGGAAAATTAATTTCATAATTTTAAACAATCTTTAGCTACTGCCCCCATCGTTGGGGTTACCAGACTATGATAAGACTTTGATTTTATTCTGTCATGAAAGAAATGGATTGCTTAACAAGTACTTGCACAAAAACATGGGACAGCTATCGTCTATTAGCTTATTACTACATGGAACTTGATTCTGTTGCAAAAGGTTTTCCACCCAGTTTAAGGGCAGTTGCTGCTGTTGCCATTCTGCTTAATCTTGCAGAATCGCTGTTGCTCAGGCAAGATCTCACAGTAGCTGTCCCTCATTCTGTATCACCACTTTTGCTTAAAATGAAATCTCAACCACTATCGACTGCATATCTAACTCAATTGGAACTTACACTTCTTTCTGTTCCATCTATTTCTATGATCTGCTGTCCTGTTCTAAATCCTGCATCTCTGTTGCCTAATGCTGAAGATGGTGACGCGCATGATTGTGTGTTTCTAACTATCTGCTTTCTCCTAGGAAGGACTTCAGTGATACTCCTATACCCAATGCTGATCTGAACTTGTTCGTGGATGGCTCATGTGGAAGAAATCAAAGAGGCTAATTGACTGCGGGAATAGCCATCTGTACCGAAGAGACAATATTGTTGCAACAAAGATTAGAGGGTGTTCACTCTGCTCAAATAGCTGTGTTATTAGCTTTGCAAAATGTCTATGAGTTAGCCAAAGACAAGGTGGCCAATATTTGTACAGACAGCCATTATGCTTTTGGGATGGTACATGATTGTGGGCAACTTTGGAAAGAGAGAGGGTTTTTCACCTCTTCAGGAAAACAAATTAAAAATTCAGGGTACATAAAATCATTGTTAAATGCACTTTTGCAGTCTAAGAGGCTGTCCGTAATCAAATGTTGTCCACATCAAAAAGGCCAGTATGTTGCAAAAAAGGGTAGCAATTTAGCACACCTAGGTGTTAAACAAGCAGCAGTAGATTGCTTCAAAAATCTGTTTATGTTAACGATAAAAAACTGCAACAGTAAGGATGTGTTTGATTTTGAAAAGTTGCCGTGCTTTCCAGCTGAGGCATCACAGGGAGACATTCAGAGGTGGCTCAATGATGGATGTAGAAAATCCTCTCACACCATATGGCCACATCCGGTTGGCTGACTGGTGGTGCCTGCCTCTTTGCTACCTTACCTGGTAAGGGTATGCCAACTAAATACCCTTACATGTAACACAACTTTATTTCATCAAATTACCTGAAGTTGGTATGCCCCTCATGTCTCTTCTTTGATACTTCAGTATTGTTGAAAATTGTGGGATATGTCAAGAGTATAATGTAAGTAAAAATGCCAACATTAAGGCTGCATGTTTACCTCTATCCTGGGGAACTTTTGTTAACATGCAGCTGGACTTCATTCAGATGCCTAGGACTATTAAGTTACAATTTATTTTGTTGGTGGTGTTTATGTTCTCAGCAAGGGTGGAAGCTTACCCCTGTTGCAAACCTGGTGCATTAACAGTAGTTAAAAAAAACTTCTGTACGCTTTTATACCGAGATTAGGTATATCATGTAATATCAATACTGACCAGGAAACATATTTTAATAACTCTTTACTTAAGGGATTGTGCATATTTTTTAATATTAACTTGAGTCTGCACTGCACCAACCATCCACAGTCATCTGAATTGGTGCAAAGGGAAAACAGAACCATTAGGAATAAAATTTCAAAGATTTGTGCTCAAACACACAAAGTGGCCCATAGGCCTACCCTTAGCATTAATAAGTATGAGGTCCTCACTAAATGCCACCAGGAAGTTGAGTCCATATGAAATATTACTGGGGAGGCCCATGCCCCTTCCACCTACACCTCTAGTGGGAAATGCTGAATTACCCTTGTCAGATGATGCCATGATTTCATATTGTAAGAACTTGATTCGTATTTTGCAGTAATATCGTCAAACAGTAAGAGCAGCATTACCAAATCCTCCTGACCAGCCCTGTTATCAACTACAGCCGGGTGATTGGATTAATGTAAAAATTTTCCTGGAGAAGAACGTCCGCAGCCCGAGGTGGAAAGGTCCTTTCCCGGTACCTGCTGAAAACCTTGACTGCTGTTTGCTGTGCAGGACTACCAACGTGGATCCATTCATCTCATTGCAAGGAGGCCATGCCATGTGGGGACACCAAATGACTCAGTGCAGTCAATAGAGGGAGATCGAGGTGCGACAGATAAATCATCTGCCCAGTGACAAAGTCAAGGTCAGTAGCAGCATGATGAATCCAGTGACAACAGGTACCCTTGCTGCATTTCTGCTGCCATTTCCTTCTATAAACTGGTCGAGAGAAAACAGTTTCTTGCTGGTCCTTCAGCAATATACCAAAAATTTAAACACAAACTGCTGGATATGTCCACATATACCTCATCATTCTAAGGCAGGGATTCCTATGATTCCCATCCCTGCATCACAAGTGTCATTTGAAAAGGACCTTAATGACATCAGTCTAACCTGGCATAATGTAACTGATTTTTCAAAGGTTGTGTCTCTTCAACTTGCAACCACACATCATGGAGACACATATTATGCCAGAAATGGGACTGTGCCAGTAGGAACCAGCAAATGTAATGACACCAGACATGCAAGTGTGGTAGACTCTTTGCACTTAAAAAGTTATGACTGGGGGAGTGGCATGGGCGTAATGAGTGACCGTTACTACATCTGTGGTGATTGTACCTACTCCTGGTTGCCTACAAATTGGTCTGGATATTGCTTTGTAGGTTGTATTACTCTTGCTATTCAACATTTTGAAAACCCACCATCAGGTAGGCAATCCACTGGGCAGAGCAAGTATTTTCAATTTTTAACCCTGGGCATGGAGCGCAAAGGACAATGCTTGAAATCACCATGTTTGCTCAGAATCTACAGGAGGTGGCCAACGAAACTTCACATAACATCAGGATGGCAAATCAAGACATGATTGAAACGCGAACTGTGATGTTACAGAATCGAATGACACTTGATATAATGCTTGCTCCAAAAGGGGGATCATGTGCCCGCATAGAGAGTCAGTGCTGTTTATATAGTAGTGATTATCAAGATGAACAGGAAAAACTGGCAAATTTCATTGAGAAAAGGGCCAAAGATTTGGACAGGACATCCAAACAATGGACACTTTTTGGATGGTTGGGCAGTATCTTTGTTAACCATAGGAAGTAGTATAATCCAGGGTATTGTCATTGTACTTTTTTATATTATACTTCTGATAATTTTTGTCTTTTCTGTTTTGAAGGCTGAAATAACACGATGTTTAACCTCACCTGCACATACCAATCAATGACAGTTCGATTTTCACTGACAATGGTTATGATGCTGAAGCTTTTTTGTATCAAGTTATGAAAACTAACAATATAATACATGGATACATGGATGGTATGACACTGGTAGTGTCAAAGGGAGGAAACTGTTATGGAATAAGATCAGCTTATCTAAAATGTATATTAATTTCAGTTGCATTAATGATGCTATAATCTGATTGTTAAAGCAAATATAATTTTAAGCAGGGCTGTGGAAAAATACAGCTTCATAAGCTGGAATCACTGCTGTGTCTCAACTGCATTCTTTTCATATGCAACAATGAAAAAGCAAGTGTTATAGGAGTAAACGCATGTTTGTTTTTGTAAAAGGAATTGGTTAGCCTGACTCCTCCAGGCTTGTAGTGCATTGTTGCTAGGGAAGATTTCAAACATTCAAGGTCACAAAACTGGACCCCTTGAATGCAGGTGGGTCATGTATAAGAAGGTGTTCTCATGTAGTCAGAGGTGAAAATCAAGAGGGATGAGAATATTTGCAAAGTCTTTGATTGGTACGGTCATTGTAAATGTAAATGTTTGCATGAATCATTTGATAAGAAAAGTGGGTACTTAAGTATTATCGCAACCACATTCTAAACCACTGTGTGACTTGATGTTAGGATGGCAGAGACTGACATCAGGTATTCCCGATCCTTGAATGGTGTGTAGCAGCCCTCTGAAACGAAGATCCAGTGAAAGATTCCTTTCTTGTAGTTTTCCTATCAAACTTTTAGTGTTATCCAATGAGTTTTACTTCATGTGATAATATGTAAAAAATGATCTACGTATTATCGCAACCACATAATAAGACGACAGTCAAGGTAGCTCATTCTGTAAACCGAAAAGCAATCCCGCTTCTATGATCAACGGTGGCCAAGAATGAAGTAAAAACCTCGTTGGACAACACTACAAGTTTGATCATAAAAAAAAAAAAAAACAAGAAAGGAATATTTCACTGGGTCTTTTAATTCTCACTGTAATCTGTAGAGCTCATTAACAATCCTCTTCCTTGTTAGCCTTCATTAGAAGGAGTTCTGTCTTATATCCCACCTTATTTATCATTTCTGGCACAGACAACTGTTGTTAAAGTGGTGCTAAACTTATAAAGGTGTGTTAAGTGTGACTTTGTAAAACTGATAACTTTTTAAAGAATCAGCGTTCAACCTGACTTAGAACATAGGAACAAGACTAGCTGGCTATCTTGAAAATGCATGCATTGTAAAATTATATAGCCTCTCCTAAAATATAAGATGCTAAAGCTCGCAAGAAATGTCATGACTAGTTTGCTAAAAGTTCATTATACATTTATATGTACTTACGACGTAAGTACCGACATTTCTTTACCATGAATATCCAAGTAGCCAGTAACCCTTTGTCAGCAAAGGGCCATGGAGAAAAGCGAGATAATGAGACAAATTGCACAGATTATTATTTTTTTTTTTTATTTGCTGTGAGTGTCACTGTTATCTGAGGAAGCTGTATTTTATGGCTTCCTTGACTTGTTTGCAGATGCAGGATTTCTTTCCTGTTAAGAAAACAAGCCAAACGCGAAGTCACAGAGTTGTTTAGAATGTGGTTGCGATAATACGTAAGTACCAAAAAGTGTATAAAAGAAGTAGTTTTTTTCTCTTCAGAGAGATTCACTTTCCACCGGCTATGACGATTGTCTCCCACTGCTGTAAAATATATATTTCTGTTTGCACATCCTGAAATGTTGCACCTGATTGAAGGCATATAATGTAAATTGTTAAAGTTATTTATTTATGGCTTTAACTATTATAATGTTAAACTGATCAACTATTGAGTTGTTAATGCACAATACACACTCTACTCATATAGAGTCCTTCATATTTTCACATTACAACTTATGCTACTGTCTCTCTAAAACTAAGAAAGAAATGTGTGCAGTTTGCACAAAACACCACTTAGGAGAGTAACAAGCTGCAGTGAATTGAGGACTGCAGCACCCCTTTCCTGTTGTACTAACTGAACGTGTCATAGGCAGTAAGCGCACAGGATTACACTTCTCTTTCTAGTGTCACGAGTACAGAATGTTAATTTTTCCATCATAATTTAACTGTCTACCTTTGTACAAGTCAATGTGCCAGGACATGGTGTGTGCCCTTACAGATTATTGAAGATCTTACGCAAAGTTCGCCTACATAATGCAGCCTGGGATCCACAAGAATACTTCACAGCACTGCCCTCTTTGTTAAAATTTGTATATACCCTACACATTACTTTTGAGTATCAAAATAATGTATCACATTACACATACCCATTTGCCATCAACTTTGTGACAGCCGCATAATCTTATACTCTCTCACACTGTGCATCAGAGATTAGTACATGGTCACACAAGTTAAAATGTGTCAAGGGTACCAGCCATCATCATCTGCACAGGTGAAAGCAAGCACACTACACAATGAAATGCACTGTAAACACTGTTAGTATACAACTTCTACACAGGATTTTGAACAATGTGATGCCTGTGGAATGTGACCACCCACTTGGTATTCAAGATCATGGTGAATAATGGTTTCACAGACATTGTGTAAAACGGTGTCTTTAGACTGAAATTGGTTCCTGCTTGTTAAATTTGCTCATTATGTTTTTTTTGTTGTGACAATAGCTACTTCACACCATGTTTGCAGAGTCTAATTCTTTTCTGTACCTCTGTCCATGGCCTTATGACATTGTCAGTGCCTTATTGCAACTGACATACTATCTTTACAGTAAAGCCTTTTAAATAAAATGAGCTATACAACTACTTCCATGAAAATGCCCGGGACGCAATAAAATTAGTAATTCCACTGTGCTTAAGCACCACTTTACATATCCTATGGGTGGGCCAGTAGCTACTATCCCAGTTTTTGGTTACAAGATTTTCACTGCAATTAACTACGTGAATGAGTGGTGACTATAAGAAAGAGTATTTCAGCTACAACACATGTCCACTTATTAGTAGTATCGACCTCTCAGTACTTGCGATTTTAGACTTTTATGTACTGCATCCACCCAACATAATAGGTTCATAGGTAGGTGCTAGGCTATTGGCTCTAGGGTCCATATAAGCCTAGTCAAAAAGGTCTCAGACTCCATGTGTCAGGCAAATATACGTCCCAAGCCATTGACTGGTTTAATTACTTGTGGCATAATTCACTTGCCCAAGAGGCACTCGCTCGAAGCACTCCTCAAAATGGAGAACATCGACATTTGTGCTGTAATGGAGACCTGGTTGAAAGCAGCATAAAGCACCCCTGTGCTACCAGGCTATAACTCATTCCACACCTTTCTGCCCCAAAACATGGACCAAAGCTCCAAAGGTGGTGATGCTTCCATACTCATAAAGGATACGCCCCTCTATAGACTAGTAGCCCAGCATAAAGCATCAGAGATACGTCCAATACAACTAACATTGGGTAATATGGCGATCTAGGTCACAGCCTGCTATAAGTCCCCAACCATGTCCCTAGACTCTCACTCCACGTTCCTAAGCACCTTAGAATCTATCAAGGTCCAACCCAACACTCTCATAATAGGAGACTTCAACTACTCCTCCATCAACTGGGAAAACTACTCAAGCACCAATACACTGGCCCAACGCTTCCTGGAATTCATCAATTGCAATGCCCTGGACCAGCTCACTCTGACCCCCATTGAAGGAAGCAACATCCCAGACTTGGTTATTATTAAATTGGTCAACTGTTGCTCTACACCAGTAGTCAATGCCTCCCTGGTCAGATCTGACCATAAACTAATCACCATGGAAATCCACATCTCACCCACACACACCCAAAAAGGTAAACACCTTGAAAACCTTCTCTAAACTTGACTTTGGGCTCCTAAAAACAGAGGTGGCTAACTTTGTTCCATGCCAATGAAAAATAGCTGTATGACTGCAGAATCCTACACCAGTGCACTGTACAAATGTACATAAATGCATAGAACTAGCCATACCCAACAGAACCAAGATGATCTCCTCCAAAAAAAGGCAGTTAATCTGATGGTTCCCTGCCATCAATAAACCGTACAACAGAAGGAAGAAACTGTTGCAGAAAAAGGTGAAGTCCCAAGACTAGAAAAACTCCCTTATTAGCCTCAACAAAAAGTTGAGATCTCTCATCAAATCCTCTAAAGCCAGCTATGCAGGCAGAATTGCAGCAGACACTGAAAACAATCACATAGCCTTCTATAGTTATATCAAGAACCTCCACATCAATACCCAGATTTGCTCTGAGTTATTGCATAATGGTACCTCCTATACTGAGCCAACATACTGGCTGACAGATGCCAACTATACCCCCTCTCTCCCCTCTAAAGGACCAATCACAATACCAGCAGAATGCCAGTCACCCAGCATTACTGCAGCACAGGTTAAAGCTGCACTGTCCAAGGCCAAGAATACTGCTTCAGTGGGACCCAATAATATCCCTGGCTGTGTTCTACATGAACTACAAAGTGAACTGGCACCACATCTGTGTGCCCTGTTCAGTCACAGCCTCACCTCAGGCTTTGTCACTACCGAATGGTGCACTGCTACAGTCATCCCTCTCCATAAAGGGCGAGCAACTACAGGCCCTGGGAATTATCCCCCCATTAGCCTGATGAGTCTGATATGTAAAGCTATGGAGTGCATCATCATGGACCTGATTCACAAAGATATAGGAAATCTCCAAACTCTAGACCCCACACAATTTGGCATTGTGAAAGGGAGATCATGCCTGCTCAACCTAGTTGACTTATTTGAGTCAGTCAACAGGGCTATGGATGAAGGTAAGTCAGAGCATACAGCCTACCTCGATCTGGCCAAGGACTTTGATACCATTCCTCACTCTGGAATTATTGATAAACTCACCAGACTAGGCATCAACACCTATATCACTAGGTGGGTTGCAAAATGGCTCACAGATAGAACACACAGTGTGAAATTAGTAGACTCAAAGTCAGACTGTTGACCAGTCACAAGTGTAGTATGAGCAACCTTTGACTGATCAGGAAGTAAAGAACCAGTGGCTGGCTCCAGCCTCAGGGGCCACAGAATGGAATGTAGAACAATACCTACAACATTACCAAACACTGTGCCTCCAACACAGACCCCTACTCACACAGTCTAGAGCGGTACTTAAGAAGGAGCAGTTTTCTGTCATGAGAAGGGTACCTTGCTTACCCAGCTTCAGGTGAGGTCTGTATTGAAGAAAACAGTGGAGTGATGAAGCTTGGACCCCAAAAATATACCACATGCTCAGTTAGATTCCATGCTCATTTAGCATAACAGCAGCTTCTCATGTGCAGTGGGCAAAGACATAATGGGAGAACATCAAGAAATTTGGGTGATGAAAGTAAAACACTCGTGAAACATAGCTGAAAAATAACCTCTTCTACCATGCCTAACATTGTTGTCTTATTTGCAGAACCCGAGTGTTACCTGAAAGACACATATTGCACCTTCGAACAATACTTTTGTTGAGCGGAGCTTCCTGCATGTTTGATCACCTGGTACCTTGCTGGTGAATGGAAACACCTATCTTGCATACCACCTTCTGGAACATGCTAACGTTACCTGCAATTTATTGTGGTACCAAATGTATTACATGTAAAATTTGTGTTAAAGCCCAAATTATGATATTTACACTGAGGCCACACAGTTTGCTGAGCTGTACACCCTTCCATAATCCTTACTGTTGCTTGCTATTCATGGTGATATTTATATCAAGGCTTTAAATGGCATTTTTGATATGTGCAGTTCTTGTTCTGTATGCCATTCTTCAGCCGACAGAGTGCTGTCCATCAGTAGGATCCATGACCCATTCCACTCTGCTTGACTTCTTGCAACCATGCAAAATGCACACCACCATGAACACCCACAACAAAGACTGTAATATTTTATAGACACAAAAATAGAACATGGCTGGCACAACAGATTTCTATCCCAAGGAATCCTATACTTATTGAATAAACTACCTATGCATGTCAAGCAATACTACACATGGTCTGTATTCAGTAATACTCAGAATGAATAGCCAGGAAATCATAAATCCTCTTTAGGGTATACAGCATGGTGCTTCTTGACCATGGAGCTTCACTCACTCAGTAGTGCTCAGGCTTAGCTGGGTATGCTTCTCAATGGTCTTTTGAACCTCATGCCTGGTATATACCTATGACCTTATCAACCTAATACACAATTACAAAGTATCGTACACACGTACATGCCGCATATAGAATATATATGCAAACAAAACTATCAGTTTATTGACAAATGTATTTCTATAATCCATCTCATCTAAATGTCATTAATATATATGCAAACAAAACCATCAGTTTATTGACAAATGTATTTCTATAATCCATCTCATCTGAATGTCATTACTGCATAGTTTCGCTTTACACACTGTACTATTTTTCCTTTCAGAATACCCCCTACTGTGTTTTTGTCCTGTAAGAGTACCAACTGTATACACACATAACAAGGCACCTGTAAACAAGCATTTAATTGTTTACTTTAATAAGTAATGAAAACAACAAATAGATGTGTGATGTACTCTCCAAAGTACCATGAATTAAACTTACCCTGTGTTTCAAGCCATTTAATTCATTCCCCTTATTTTTTTATACAACTGTTTACCTGTTTCTTTACTTATTAATTTCAGTTTAATAACCATGTAAGTGGGAGGTGGACAGACCCTTTTGAATCAGAACCTGAGCTCCATGGTGCATCTCACAAGCAGAAAATTGTAAACAAAATAAAGAATTATACCATTTTCTGAAAGACTGTCAAACAGTTTGGCAAAATGCGGAAGTGGAAGTGCAAGATGGTAGTTGAAAATATAAGAAATGTAAATGAGGTCCAACTATAACTACCAGTTTGCATATAAGAACGGCGTTATTACTCACACCTGAAATATTGTATATATGTACATATGTAAAATGTATAAATATAAATAAGTTGTTTAACAGTGGCTAAGTCAAGTATAGACAGATCTCTCTATTTTTATTTATTTTTTTAGTTTTATGTGCATTGGTATTCTTTAAACTAATGAATGTGTATTATAGATATCTTGCGATGTTGTGATTCATCGGAAAATTGTCTCCTTGCAACAGAATATCACACTTGCTTTGATTTGAAATGTACACTGACTGTAAACCTGTTAAATTTTATCTGTCATTTAAACAAAACTATGACTTCACATGGAACCAGTGTGTCTGTTTGCCTGCTTATTTATTTTTATAGAAATATACATGCAATAAAAGCCATTAATTTATTGTGATTTCATGACATTTCAGTTATAATTGAAGGCATACCTCTCAACCTTATAGTGCAGACAGGAAAGTCTTGACAGAAACAGTTAAATGGCTAAAGTAGTGACCAAAGTCCAACATACAAGAGTAGACGGCAGTAGCTTTACTGAAAAGTGTCACACAACAGCAATAAAGTACAAGTAGAAGACAGAGTCCATATGATTCAAAGATGACTAATTACTCCCCAGGAAATACCCTCTACCACTTAGCCCCCCACTCTTACTAAAACCCAGGTCCTTACTGCACCCTCCAGAGCTAAACACACTGCAGCAATGAGCCCTCATAACATCCAGGGATGCCTCCTGTTTAGATTGAAAATTGACTCCTCAGGCCCACTACAATGTCTATTTAGCCACAGCCTCCAGCCAGGCTTCGTCTCTAGGAAATGCAGGACCGGTCATTCCTCTATATAAAGGTGGACCATCAACAGACCCAGGGAACTACAGACCAATAAGCTGGACTAGTATTATATATAAGGCCATGGAAAAAGTTATAATGGCTCTAATAACTACATAGGGAATCTTCAAACACTGGACCCATACTAGTTTGGGTTTGTCAAGGGTAGGTTACACCTACTAAACTCAATGGACTACCTTGAGAAGACAACTTGAGCCATAGATGATGACCAATAAAGTGAATACTACCTACCTCAATCTGGTAAAGCTATTCTACACACTACCTGACTTAGGTATTATAGACAAACTCAAAAATTTAGACATAAATCTCTATGTAACCTGATGGATAGTCAAATGGAGCATGGATGTGACACATGAAGTTAGGGTGGGGGAATCCACCTCCACCAATAGGCCTGTTCTAGTGGTGGTCCACAGGACTCAGCACTTGGACCTCTCCTGTTTGGAATACACTTCTCTGAAGTCATAGTAAATATAGAGGGTCTTTGGGTAACCAAATCTGCAGATGACTGCAAGTTGGGTGCAATGACTTATTCCTCCAAATATGTAGATATCCTTGAGCAGGGTCTGAGAGCCAGCTAACTGGGTGCCAGAAACATAGCCTAATACTAACTGCCAAAAAATGCACATTTATACTCTTTCGGAATATGATCATCCCTGCAAATTACAACATCAAAAACACTCTCCTAAGAGTACACCCAGTGGTAAGGGACTTGAGAACTCAGGTTGACAGTAATCTGAACTTTTTTTTTCAAATATTTTTTTTTCCAGATAATATAATGTTTAACAATACAATCATCAATAAACTAGTATTATAAACCTTTTATATACACTATGTACAATTGACCTGAACAAAGGAGAGAAAAATTAATAAAATATATGAAATTAGTGACAAAATATAATATTCAATTATTTAGGGTTCATTTTTAATGTCTCAATAAGAGTTAATTTTTTTTTTCCAAGAATTGTTTGTCCATGTTTTAGGTGAAATTTTCAATTCCTTCACCTTGATTTCTAACATCGTTGTTTCTTCCATCAATCACAAGAATTCTTCAAGAGTAGGTTCTTGTGAAGACTTTCACTTTCTAGTTATGCATTTCCTTGCCACAGCTAGTATGGACCAAAGTAGGTATAGATCTTTTTTATTCATTCCAATAGTATCATTAACATTTAAGAGGACTAAATATTTGGTTAAAATAAAGGTATCTGTGAATATAGCTTCGAGAAAAATAGTAATTTATTCCCAGATTTTTTTTATATTAATACAATCAAAAAATATATGAGACCAATCAGCTTTACAGTTTAAAAAACATCTCCAACAAATGGATTTATCAAGTGAATTGAATTTGGCTAGTTTATCAGGTGTAATAAATGCCCTGTAAATATATTTCCATGTAAATATTTTCCATACTTGCAAATTAAATGTTAAGTTAACAGAACATAAAATATTAGTTTTACTCTCAGTTGATAGATTAGTGTGACATCCTTTTGCTATGAAATTCCAATATCTTGCATTAGGGTTAGTTCTATATGTTATCAATATTTTGTATAATTTTGAAATTAGATTCATCCAATTATATTTGCCGTAAATAACTTCAGATATTAGACTTATCAAATTTGGACTCATTTTATACGGAGAATTAATAATTTTACTACTAAGATCCTTAACATATGATAATATGCTTTGTTGTATCAACCAATCTGATGATGGAATGTCATATTTATTCTGATTTTGTTGAATGTCTAATACTACTTGATTGTCTATACAATGTTGCCAAGTGAAGATTTTCCCCTCCCATCTAGTTAAAATAACATTATAAATTTTATTGAAAAAATTATTTGCTAAAGGGTATTATCAAGTCTAGTCAAATCTTAATATCCATGTTAGTATATATAAATCTTCTGAATAAATTGTAAATATTATTTATATAATTTAAGTTTGTTGGTTTTGTTATATTATATTGAATATTAACAGTCAATATGTGCCACATATTATAATTTTGTTCACTTAATATACAATTTTTAATTATTTTATTTTCATTTAGAAAAATAATAGTGTGCAATGTTTTCCATGTTGAAGAATAATTAGGATCTATCCCATTAATGATAGTTCTTAATATGGAAGCTTTTATGTATGATTTTAGATCTGGAAGTTTAATTCCACCCATTTTCCAAGATCTAATATGATGTGTATAGGCTATTCTATTTCTTTTTGGATACCAAAGAAAATTTAATAGAATTTTATGTATTTATTTCAAGATTTTCTTGTTAGGTACTATAGGAATAGTTTGTGCAATGTAATTAATTTTTGGAAGTATTGTCATTTTTATTATTTGTAATCTGTCTTCAAATCTCAAGAACATTTTATTCCAGCTTACTATTAAAATTTTTATTTTATTAATTATGTTGCTATAATTTGTGGCTAATGTAGATTCCAAATTATCACATAGTATTATTCCTAAATATTTTATTATGGGAACTTGTTTTCCTATCACACAATTTGTAGTTAAGGTAAATTCTCTCTTTTTATTCAAATGTATATAATTAGATTTTCCCTTGTTAAATCTAAGGCCAGAAATATGATAAAACCTTTCCACTATTTCATCTAGTTTTTGTACTGATTTCTCCAAGACAGATAACATGAGTAAAACATCATCAGCAAATAACATAATTTTTTAATTAAGTTGACCATATACATCTATGCCTGACATATTAGAGTTGTGGCGTACTAATGAGGCAAATAATTCAATTCCTAAGGCAAACAGGTGGGAGACATTGGACATCCCTGCTTTGTACCTTTGGTTATTTCAATAGCCTTCGAGGTAAATGGCCCAAGTTCTACATAAGCCAAGTTGTTTTTATAAATATTCTTTATAAGCATAATAAAATTAGTAGGAAATTCAAACAATTCTAAAGCCTTAAAAATAAAATCCCAGCTCAATGAATCAAAGGCTTTTTCTATATCCAAAGCTACTATTAGAGCTTCTTGGTTGTTTCTCTTTAGAAAATCTATGAGTGTTAGAATTCTTTGTATATTGTCATGTGTGTGTCTTTTATAAATGAATCCTGTTTGATCCTCATGTACTATGTGTGTCAGTGATTTTTTAATTCTACTAATATTGACATGAAGATTGTATAATCATTGTTAAGTAAAGATATTGGCCTATAAGATTTACACTGTAAAGGGTCTTTGTTTTCTTTTATAATGGGTGTAATTAAGGAGTATCTCCATGAAATTGGAGTTGTGTTTTGTGCTAGAATTTCATTCAAAGTTTTGTGAAACAATAATATTACTGAAGATGGAAATATCTTATACAATTCATTAATTATTCCATCAATTCTCGGTGTTTTATTACTTTTGCTTTCCTTGATTTTTTTGAGTAATTTCTTTTAGAGATATTTGTTTTTAAATGTCTAACTTCAACTTTTCTGGTATCACCTTTACCTTTACTAATTTCAGGTCTAAGTTTGATGTATTAGTTATATGCAAAGTATCATTATAATGGTCAGCGAAATAATGTTTAAATGCATCTAGTATATCATTTATATCCAAAACCTTTTTGTTTTTTTTTTTCCTTCCTTCATGTATAATACTTGTAATATTATTTTCAATCGAATGCCTTTTTAATCTTATTGCTAAATTATGCATATGTTTGGGTGATACTGCATAGGAACTAAGTTTTAACCTTTCTACAGCTATATTAGTTTTGTGAGTTAGTATTTTATATCTTTTGTTTAAGTTTTCCAATGCTTTTTTATGATTATTTTGTGTGTAAGTAGATGAATTAATAGTGAGATCTGTAATTTGTTTTTGGATGTTACATAATTCTGTTTCCCACTCTTTTAGCTTGTTTTTATACCATGAAAGAATTTTTCCATTTAGATAGGCTTTCAAGGTATCCCAAAGATTAATTACATTTATTTTAGTAGTGTAGTTTATATCTAAAAAGAATTGTACTTCTGAATCTAACCAAGGTTTAAATTGTTTTAATTTTATAATGTAAGCTAGAATTCTTGACATAAAAATTAATTTCTTATAATCTGTATGTATTTTGAGAATTAATTAATTATGGTCTGAAAAGGGACAAGGGATTATGGAAAATTTTATTATTTTTAAATTTAGCTCTTGAGATATGAAGACTTTATCAATTCTTGTATGTGTCCCAAATTTGTGGTCTTGGTGTGAAAATAATAATGAATTGTTCTCCTTATGACTAAATGTATCAATTAGATTTAAACTTTCTTCCCATTTCTTAAGTAGCTTCCCTATAGAACTTACATGTAAATTTATTTTGCTTGTAGTCTCCGATTTATCCAATATACAATGAAAGTCACTTCCCAAAATCAAATTTCCTTTATATACTCTAGTTATTAGATCCATGTGTTTTCTTATTGTCCCAACCCCAATACCTGGAAACCAATATATATTTACTAATGTCCAGAGTCTATTGTTATATTTTACTATTACTATGGCTAGGAGTCCTTCTTTATCTTCATATTTGTAAATTATTTGAGGCATAGTGACATTTTTTTCCCATAAAATTAATGTTCCCCTAGTCTTTTTCTTATATGAAGAGTGAGATAAGATCATATATTCATTAGGATTTCAGCTAAAGGTATCATTTGTTTTGAAGTGAGTCTCTTGAAGAAATACTACTTTTACTTTATTTCATTTCATATATCTTAATAAATTAGATATTTTCCTTGGATTGTTTAAACCGTTAGTGTTTAAGGATAAAATAGTCAAGTCCATTCTCAGTATTTAACTTTACATCATATTTATTTTGTATTATATTTTTTAATACCATACCAAATGTAAAATGTGTAACTACTGTGTTAATAATTCTCATTGTAGTCAATACCTTACTTTTGGTCAAATAACTTAAAATGGAGTTTAGTTCAGGCCAATAAAAAAATAAATAAATAAAAATGCCAAAATTACTTGTATAACAAGTATATAAATATTTTTGTAAACCCTCTAATGTACATGAAGTGAAATATACTTCCAATCTGCTAGATGAGAAGAAATCTAACAGATTGCCTACCATAACTTCCCTCATGAAAAAAGAAAGAAAAAAAAACTAACCCCTTTCAAGCTCCAGTACACCTTTTCTCTTATCTTGGAGATTTAGCAATATTAGTTATTATTTCCCTATATAACTATTAGTAATGAATTAACATAATGCATGGAAATGAGTATTGATTTGGTAATACAATTTAATTTTAGATTAGATTAGACTTCTTTTTCAGAATATAATCATCCTATCATACACTACTTAAACATTCATAAAGTAAAATATAATTTATAACAAAGTAAATATTGCTTAGCATTAGTTCACTTTAGCCTGAGAGTAGTATATATACATATTAATAGTCTCCAATATTCTGATATGACCAATATACTTATGATTATGTCAGATAAACACTCTCCTACATACTAAAAATATATTATAACTGAGTGAAGTAGATTCAGAAATGTATCAATAAGTGAAGATAAATATGGACAAGTCTATTCAGAACACTTGAATCATACTACAAAAACTATGTAGTCCATAGAAGGAGCCCTTAGAGTTGTGTTCACTAGAGATGATAATGTAAATATGTTTGAATGAACAATACATGTCATAAATCTCTATGTATCACTCACATGCTTTCAATTAGAGACAAATGAAAGCATAACCAGATTCAGTTTATTTTATGTCCACCCATGAATGTAGTTGTGACAAATTAAAAGAAAAAATGAAGAAAGACAACATTAGATCATAGTGATCACTCATTGATGATGAAACAGAAGCAATTTGCCCTGATAAGTGGCCATTGGGTGAGCAATTTATAAACTTAATACTAATGCATAGTTATAATATCAATTCATATTATGAGAATATCATCACAGAATATTAAACAAAATGCTAGTCAAGACAGAGCATTACTGAAGCTCTTCTGCATTGCGGCAGTACCTTAGAACCTTTATAATGGAGTGTTAATCAAAGACTGTGTCATGCAGCAAGATGCAAGAGTAGACAGACTCCCTTCTTTGTTATTAAATTGTTAAAAGTAATGACAGTCTAAAAAATACAAAACTCAGGATTTGTGCAGAACAATACAGAGCTCTTCCTATAGCTCATCATCCAAATTTATAATTCTTATGTATGAAACACTGCATGGTGAATCTAATAGGAAAAACGTAAAATTTATAAAATTGTTATTACTTATAAAACTACTCCTAATCAGAAATTTTGTGATTTTTGTTACTAGAGATTGTACATTGTCCCTATCTCCTACGAATAAATCAAAAATTTTACACTCTCTTAAATTAACTTCTAATCTACAAATATGGAAAATTTTCTCCTGGAAATATTTGCATACAGGTTTTTACACTCCTAGTAAAATTGCAAAATTTAACTCCTCTGAACAGGTGATATGTTGGAGATGCTCTCTAGAATGTAAGGTTGATTGGTCTTACATCTTTTATGATTGTTCTCACATTAAGACATTTTGGAATGACATTGAAAATATTCTCCAAGCCATCTTTACTGATTCCTTTATATTATCAAAACCTTTAATTCTTCTGAATATAAATTAATCTATTGTATTGAATAACAAAAATAAATATTTTCTTTGGACAATTCTAGCAGTAGCCAGAAATGTATTACAAGAAGATGGAAGTCATCCTTTGTTCCAGCCATACAAGACTTTATGACTCTTTTGGTTAAAGTAGTGTCAATGGAAATAAAAGTTAAAGAATCAAGAATATACCCAAGAAAATGGACTAACAACCCTTGGACAAAAGTTCTATATCTTATTCAGTCATTGAATTCAGATATGTCGTCATCTAATTAGTCATATTGAAAGTATGAATGAATTAATATTGTACCCTACTTTACAGTTTATATCACTTATTTTTCCCTTTATTTTCCTTTTTTTTTTTCTTATACACTGCTTGAGGCTTTTGTAAAATTTGTACATAGTTTTATCATAATTTATTGTCCAAATGATTGTTATTGAAAAATCAATAAAAAATAAAACAAAAAAATACAAAACCTATTGAGCTGAACAGTGCCTTAAGAAATCTCTCTGTCTCATATCTATTTAATTCATGTTCTACTTGAATTTCTCAACAAGAATTACAATTTACAAATCTGTCTTGTTTTACTACTTGAAGCAGTAGCAAAAGCCAGCCATGAAGACATTTTCTCATGGGCCCTTTACTTTAAAGAAATAAAGATGACATTCCAAGGTGAACTCATTTTACCAACCATCTCACTTAGAAACTAATAACCTTATTAATTAAATAGTTGTCTATATTCAGTACAAATATCAGCTGCATAATGATCAGCTATACAACTAATGTCTGAAGGATTAAAGGTAGTTTAGTTTATAAATCCTTGCTTTAACCAGATGTGTAGCATACAGAATATCATTTAGGATTTGCATTTCTTAAAAACCTGTCAGTAAATGTGTAATTCAAACAATTCTTGGTAGAATGAATGACATCTAAACTACTTTATTATGCTAATTTACATGCAATTTTACTATAGGTTTCCAATTACTTCCCCATCATCAAGGCAACTCCCACAATACATCAACAGGCAGTCGCAAGACTGTCTGAGATGCCAATTTTATGAGTTATAGAATCATGGCTTAATGTTTTGCTGGGAATAAATCAACTGTTCATCATAGAAAATAAGTACATATGCCCACACAATTTAGTAGTGCAGTTAATTTTGGCTAATAGCTTCCACGGTGGTGCAGCGGTAGCGTTTTTGCCTCACAGCAAGAGGTTCTCCCGTTCGATTCTTGGCTTGGGTTGGGAGTGCCTTCTGTGTGGAGTCTACATGTCCTCCCCACAGTGGAGTGGGTGTTTAAAAGAAATGCGTTGAATGGGCATGCCTTTGTTGAAGGTTGGATGTTGGGCTGGCAACTCGGCACCATAAAACCAACTGCCAATCATTAGCGGACTGGAGTTCTGCTGTGGCGACCTCCAACCAGGAAAAGCCGAAAGACAAACAACAACAACCAGCATCTTTGCCACTTTACTGAAAGTTGAACCCCACTTAACAAAGATTAGAAAGCACTAAAGGGTGAGGAGAGTTATCAGTAATTTACTGGGAGGGTGGCCTAATGGTTAAGGTGTTTGCCCTGCAAACACAAGGTGCAGGGTTTGAGTCTCACAAGGGACAATTGGCTAGGCTTAAAATAGCTCACAAGGGCAGTTAGCTTAGTACTAATCTATGAACCTATGAATCTATAAACTATCTACTGTATTCACTACTTATTTGGTTACTACTTAATCAATTCAATTGAACATTTCTAGGCAGTATGAGCAGAGGAAAATAACAACACTGCACAATACAGGGTTTACTATGTTATCTAATAAAGCAATGTGCACATTATATTCAAATAAGCAGGAGTTATAAGTACAAGGTAATAAGTTCCTTTGTGGCTTCTGAAATTAGATGATTTATGTTACCAGGTTAATGAAGTATTCAGTATAATATGTCTAAAACTTGTCTTAATTTATTTATTATGTGCACAGAAGTATGTCACAACTGCAGCTGATGTGTGCATCTCACACACATATTTTCCTATTTACACTTGCAATGCTGTAACAGATGCTTACAAAACTATCAGACATGTTATTTCACTGCATCACCATAGCATAGTGTATCTTATAGCCTAGGTAGGAATAATTCAGAAGTAAGAAAGGACTGTGTTTACTTCAAGTGTAACAATGTAGTCTGCAATGCTTCTATTACTTTTTCAATTGGATGTTATTCAATGTTACTGTAATTTTTTGTGTTGCCTTCACTGTCACTGATTTTACAGCTATTCTTTTTATTTATTTAAAAGAAGTCAGGGTTTGTAGATTTTAATAATCCAAAAACCAAGTTAAATGAGCTTAAAATATACTGCTTGTGCAACTGATATCACACTATAAGCGCTACCGTAACAACAGACAAGCAGGGGATTCCTTAACTGACTATTTCCACCTTAAATCTTTCATAGCAGACAAGGGAAGCTCTAACTAGTGCAGGAGAATGTTCCAAATAACAGCATTGTCAGAACCCAGTAACGGAACTCTGTTTATAGTGACTCTGTTTTTTTTCTCATTTAAAAATATGGATATCTATGTTACTTTTAAAATGGGAATTTGAAGTGTAGTGAAGTCAGTAAGCCACAGAAACTATGATTAAAAATGTTCAATTCCTATTATGCAACGAGGTGAACTAAATATGCTATTAATAAAAAAGAAAATGAGAAAAAACATTTGTGTATATGTTGTCTCTGTTCTTCCTTTGCATATAACTAACTATACTAAAGTGAAAGATAACATTTGAATCTGGTTTTCCTCGCTGCCTATGAATGAGATTTACCTATATTTTTAGAAGTCACTCTAAGTTATAAAACCATTTAACATTATCAGACACAACCACTAGACTTGTGATGAGTATGCTGCATAAAGTATAAGTTTAAGAAAAAGTATAAATGTCTCAGACTACAATAGGCAATATAATAAATAAAATACATACATTTTGAGGTAAAGTCCAGAAGTCTATATCTGTGTTGATTCTTTGAGAGATTTGGAAGACTGTGTAGTTTTAGAATCAGTTCTTTGTTTCTTTTTCCTTACATCAGACCTAGTATTTTTTTCTGGAGATCTTTTCAAGTTGGTGGGAACAGTCCAGTCCATTTCTTCAGGAATTGTGATGACATTATTATTCTTGATGAAGGTAAAAGCTTCTTCAATGTTCATAGGTTCATAGGTTCATAGGTTTATACTAGGCTATCTGCCCTAAGGCATTTATAAGCCTAGCCCAAATTTTTGTGGCTTACGCCACCCCTTATATGAAAAAATACTGTGCCCATTAGTTTGCTGTGCCTCTGTCCTGCAGTGACACAGAGATGATTCCCGGGGTAAACCTACGATCTCCCATCCACAGGTCAAGATTTCTCTTGAACAGAGCCAGCGAGGTGCTCTGCCTCACATGGACCGGGATTTTATTCCACAGCATAGGGAGTCTCTGAGTGATAAATCTATCCCTCCAGCACATCCTATTTATATCCGTGCTAAGGTTTAAGTTGCTTGCTCTAGTGGTTTTGGTGGATTTGGATTTTTTGAGGTGGAGCATGTCCATTAATTCCGGGTTGGACATGGCCTTGTATGTCAGGCACATGTCACCTCTGAGCAGACGGTATGCGACTGAATAGAGCTGGAGTTTCTTCAATCTGGCAGCATATGACAGATTTTGGAGTCCCTTTATCCTTTTGGTGAGGAACTTTTTTGTTGTTAAAGGTTCTCAAGTCTTTTGAATAGAAAATAAGCAGGATATACCATCTGCGCTTTTATTTTATTTTGTTTGAGAAGTTTCACTAATGGCCAAGTTTTTTTCCTTGTTTCTAACACTTTTGCAGAATAATCATTATCAAATCTGATCTGACTCTTTTTATATTTTATGGGACTTTTTCTCCAGGCTGTTTTTAAAATGAGCTCTTTATCCAAGAAGAACAGGAACTTTACCACAATTGATCTTGGTGGCGGATTAGGTGAAGAGGGTATAGATTTTCCTATGGCTCTGTGAGCTCTTTCTATTCCATTTGATAATTCCTCTTTTAAATCAAGCACTTCAAGAAGCCAGGAATTCAAAAAGGTGATGATGTCTTCTCCCTTAGTTTTATCTGGAAGGCCAAATATTCTTATGGTACTTGCATATTATTGCAACCACATTTTCGCGGTTGTGAAAAGCGCCTACCTGTGGATAAATGAGTGGCTGAACCATTTCTAACTGTTAATCATAGTCCTTACTACTCACCAAAAAGTGTAGATTACTTTAAGGAACAGGAACAATTTAAGAAATACTATTCCTGTTTTGCTTGCATTGCAGATGCATGCCTGAGTTGTCATGGCTGGCGTCATACTGTCTATACAAAGAACTGCTAACATTTACTCACCCACGTGTAATGGTCTGCCAGGCAGGTCAAAAACCTTGGTAGTACCTATTTTAACATTTCCCATAAAATCATCTGGCTTTTTTTTCACATGATACATTATATGACATGAACCTTTGTCCCACTGTGTAATGACACTTACACTCGTCTAGTTTGCATTGCTTTCTGCATATTTTTTGCATACGTTTGCAACCAGCAGTGAAACTGGAAAAATGATCACAAATGTGGATAATTACAACTTTAACATGGCTATGAATGTAAGGATATGTAAAAGTCATTACACTTATTAGCAATACTTTTTGTTATCAAAAGATAAAAGGGAGAGTCCAATAGTTTGTCAAACAAATGCAATCGGAGATGTTTCAGAAAATCTCACACTATCCGTATTTTGTTTTTGGGCACTAAAAATGACAGCAATTGCTACCTGCCATTAAACAGATGTTAACCTACCAGTCTGAATCGTTTACATCAGTAGAAAGCAGGATGCAAGATTTGAGGCGTTTGTAAGGCACGCAAAACAGGAAAACAGGAAGAGGATTTTTTAAACTGTTCGTGTTCCTAAAAAGTAATGTACATTTTTTCCAGTAACCGCGAAAATGTGGTTGCAATAATACGTAAGTACCATTCTTATATTAGTTCTCCTCTTCCTGTTCTCTAAATCATCCACTTTATTAAGTAGCCAGTTATTTTGGTGAAGTAACAATTCTGTCTGATTTTCCTCTTCTTTGAGTCTTCCATCTATGCCATTTAGTGATGTCTCCATATCAAGTAATTTACTTTGTTGTTGCTGCAGTATTTCTTTTAGTACATCTGTTTGCTTTTGGCAGTTTTCCTTGAGACTTTCCAAATTATCAGTGAATCTATCCATTTTCAATGACAGTTCATGTAATGTGGAAGACATCAATTGTATCTCCTTCTTCAGAGTGGTTTCTGTGTGAGAATTATTTAAACTGGCCATTACCAAACAGCTGTGTTGTTCTCCAGAATATTTTGACAGGAAAAAACTCAATAATATCTCTTGAAATTTGGTAGAGTTGTAGTTCTTAAGTTCCTTAATATTTTTTTCTATGTCTGGTTAATGAAAATAACCTTTCCCTGTTTTCTAGTACTGTTTTGTGGAGCTCTAAAAAATGCTGCTCATCTGTTTGCCATCTAGGCTCCGCCAGTAATCTGAACTTTGATCATCATGTGTCCATAATGCTGAGAAAATCCTTTTATGTGGGGCAAGTTATAAGTTATGGCAAGGCATCCAGATGTAAGGAGATCATAATCCTACTATGCTCAGACCTCAATAGACCAATAATTGAGAGTACACTGCACTCTTCAACATGTATCTGACCAGGCATTTGCAGCAACTATAGTGGCCACAGATATCCCTCATTAAAAGCATTAAAAGAATGCAGGGTATAAATAACATGTCCTATGAGGAAAACACAAAAATCCTTGTCCCTGTACTCAGTCTCCTACAGACTACTGAGGGGAAATCTATACCTAACCTACAAGGCCTTCTCAGATCCAGCCCTGATGGATATGCTACACATTCACAAGACAAACAGCACAAGAGTTACAATAAGATAGCCAAGTTTGCTACAAACTCCAGTTACAGAACACATCACTGCATTGCACTAAAATAACTAAAATGGCAAGAGTTACCACAACTACTTAACTACCACCAGCTAGTTACTGCATATAACATCCTTAAGTACCCTGAAAAAAAATCTATATCCAATCTTCTTGCCCATTACACTGCAAAGTGGCATCTCCGATCTAGTGACAAATCTCTCCACTGCATCTCCAGGGCAAACAATACTGCAGGCAAAGCGGTCTTTTCCCACACTGTTGCTAAAAACTGGAATTCCCTCCCCCATTCTCTGACCACTGCCTCTACCACCCCACAATTCAAAAAGTCCCTCAAATTACATCTACTAAACATCTGGTTATGTCCTTGCATCACCTAACCTTTACTCTCTTTTTCCAACTTCCAAGCTACTCACTTTAACCTTCTACAGTATTAAACCCAGCCAATAACTCTGGCTATTAGTTGCTACTCCTCATAGCGGGCGAGTGCTCCTCTTTTTGTCACAATCATTACACACCTGCACATTAAATGGAATTCCTGACTGTTTCTCCTGGAAAATGTATTTTTCCAATTTATTTTATATATTTTCAGTGTTTGTTTGGCAAAATGTCTAACTCCATATTGTATTATTTAAATGACCTTTGTATAATACTGTGTAAATTTGCTCCATGTTGTATTATTTAAATGACCTTTGTATAACACTATGTAAATTTGCTCCATGTTGTATTATTTAAATGACCTTTGTATAACACTGTGTAAATTTGCTCCATGTTGTATTATTTAAATGACCTTTGTATAACACTGTGTAAATTTGCTCCCTGTTGTATTATTTAAATGACCTTTGCATAACACTGTGTAAATTTGCTCCATGTTGTATTATTTAAATGACCTTTGTATAACACTGTGTAAATTTGCTCCATGTTGTATTATTTAAATGACCTTTGTATAACACTATGTAAATTTGCTCCATGTTGTATTATTTAAATGACCTTTGTATAACACTGTGCAAATTTGCTCCATGTTGTATTATTTAAATGAACTTTGTATAACACTGTGTAAATTTGCTCCATGTTGTATTATTAAATGACCTTTGTATAACACTGTGTAAATTTGCTCCATTGTATTATTTAAATGACCTTTGTATAACACTGTGTAAATTTGCTCCATGTTGTATTATTTAAATGACCTTTGTATAACATTGTGTAAATTTGATCCATGTTGTATTATTTAAATGACCTTTGTATAACACTGTGTAAATTTGCTCCATGTTGTATTATTTAAATGATCTTTGTATAACACTGTGTAAATTTGCTCCATGTTGTATTTATTTAAATGATCTTTGTATAACACTGTGTAAATTTGCTTCTCTTGCTTTTTGTTTTGTTTTTTTGTAACAATGTTTCGTGGCTTTTCTCCCCGGGCCTTCACTGTAAATGGACCTGGTCCAGTTGGAATTTCCCAGTTAACAAATGTAAAATAAAATAAAATAAATAAATAAAGAAAGAAAGAATTACCTGATCTAAGCATCTAAACCTCATCTGTGATATGAGAAAAACATGTTGGAGGAACAGGTGTGTGTTTGAGAGGTTACCCTTTTTCTGGAAAAGACTCCCCATTTATGTGAAACAGAGTTCTTCTTTAAGCCTATTCAAATAACATTTGGACCAATAGATGGGAAATCATAAATTCACCCCTGCTTATCACCTGTGGCCTTTAAGGACAGCAGCATATAGATGCTGTAATGCACAGACATCCACCAGAATCATTCTAGTCCTTGGGCATTGATGATTAGGAAAACTGGAGCATGAATGGCTGGGCTTAAAAAGGCTCCAGGGCCAATAGAATGGTAACCTCCAATGAGGATTTTTTCTAGTGAGTTGCAAATGCATGAAACTGCTTTCCTTATAAATTTGTGTAACAAGAACATGCTGGAATCCAGAAATACATACAATAAACAATACCAGCTATAGTGGAATATAGGAAAGGGTAGGATACTGGTTAGCAATGAGCTTTTCTTTAAATAAGCTAGATTTTACTGGGTATGACACTGACATATACAATGTATTTTATATAACATAAATCATGGACAGAAGTAGGTTGAAAAATAAAAAAAGAGACCTGGGTACACAAATCCCAGGAAAAAAAAAAACGTGCCCAATCCTCATATGCACACTGGTTCCAGGATTGGAAAAATGACAGTGTAGAGTCTTCAAGACACAGAAACATTCCAACAATGGGGTTAGGCCATATTCAGGGGGAGGATGCCCCTACCTCATTGTACAAGGATCGTGGCTATTTAACAGACATCTCAACTGTCCAGACTTTCGGAGAATGTTTACATTCTTGCCTCATATTAAAAAAAAAACAATTTAAATGAATTCAATTCTACTTTCTAAATATCCTTACAACTCCTGGAAGATGAGAGTAAAAACAAGTAATGCAATTTGGCTGTACAAAAAGAGTAGAAGCGTAATGCTGGACAAAGAAAAAGAGTGAAAAGAAAGGTAGAAATACAAAACATCACAATATCTCAAAAGTCCAATGCTCCACATCTGTAATAAAAAGCAAATAAATGAGGGCAAAAAAACTATACTAGAACAACACTCTAAAGAATAGCTAACACATCCCCAAAAATGTTTCCAGTCAACTGTTAAAGAACTCTTACAACATGGCCAAAAATTCAACCCTAATCCCTTTCCCAAAATTCATCAATCAAACCTGCAATAGAATTCATCTCTTATTTCACAGATAGCATAGTGTTCTTAACCAAGGATTCACACATCTAATCCCAACTCTGCCTATTAGCCATATATTATTATGTCCACTTTCACCTTTAAACCAGTGCCCTTATTCGATATAAAACAACTCAAACTCAAACAATGCTCAGCTTCAGTTGATGACTTTCCAAGTGAGCACCTTAAAAGAGCACCCAATAGCATTGCCTGTCTTGTCTCAATCCTTATAAATAGAGCAGTCTAGGAATTCCATATTCTCTTTCTTGGGAATTAGTCACACATTATCTATACAAAGTAGGAAATCCAACAGACTTCACTAACCTTAGACCTAAAGTGATCTTAGGTTCATGTGAGAATAGTAGGCTAATTGCCATGAAGTCTGAACCAAACTGTGTACTCTCTGTTTATGAGGTGAAGAAATTAACCATCATGCTAAACCCAGCATATTTGAAATACAGAAAAAAACATGGCTTCCATACCTCCCATATAAGTAACACTGCACCTCTAACCCTTATAAAAAGACATCAAAGGCCTCTAACCCTTACAGATACTGTTAATAAAGAAAAAGATAATGGCAAACTAGTCCCCCCTTATTTCTATACTTGTCTAAAGCCTTCAACACAATTTGTCACAGCAAACTTCTACTTCAAATGTTCACATTAGGTCCATCGCAGAGTACCCTTCTATGGTTCAAAAGCTATTTGTCCCGTAGGTATCAGTTAGTAAAATGGCACTCCACACTCTCTCCATACCTCACAGTCACCACCAGTGTACCCCAAGGCTCTATCCTTGCTCTCCCTCTCTTTCACACACCAACACCTCCCAGTGATCCACACAACAGGCTTCCCTAATACAATACACTGATGACTTCACACTCATAAGTGTATCAGATAACTTGGCACATTTCCAAAAAATTACTCAGGAAGCTGTAACAGACACCGAAACATGGCTTTGTAACTCACAACTCATGCTCACCCCCCTCAAATTACTACTGTTTCCTCCAGATCTCTCTCATGAAAAACATTTAAAATCCTCTCACTTAATAATACACCATCTGAAGTCACTTCGAATAGCAAATAATGAGGGAGGATAGTGGATGATTATAAGTAATCCTGAACAATAACAGTGATAATAATACTAACAGTAATGATAAAAGTGGATGATGACAACTAGGTTTGCAGATGACTGCAAGCTAGGATAAATCCTCAAATCTTTGGCAATCCTGCAGGGAGGTTTGTGTCAAATAAATAACTGGTGTCAAAATCATGGTCTAAAACTAAATACCAAAAAATCATTACTGTATGTTTTGGAAAGTCATCTACCTCCTGGGAACTACCACACTGACAATACGGCCCTAAGACGTGACCCAGTTCAAGATGTGGGAACTTATGTGGACAGTAACTTAACTTTTGACCAACATGTGTCTGTTGTTGTAAGAAAGTCCTTCTATATTGCACAGATTATAAACAAAGAGATTGTGCCTGGATCTAGGGATGTCATCAACCCCCTTTACTCAGCCTTGGCCCAGTCATTGCCCATAATGCCCCCTTTCACATGTATCTGTTTAGACACATGCAACAACTGGAGCTCACACAAAGATACCTTATTAAAAGGATACAAGGCCTAAACAACATGTCCTACATGATCCAAATGAAACCCCTCCCTGTCAGTATAGGCAGTATCCTACAGACTCCAAAGAAGTCACCCGTGTCTGGCAGAGAAGGCATCCTCTGATCTATTACTAATGGATTTACTGCACATCAGTAAGTCAAAATTCATCAGAAATAATTTGCCTAGGCATTTAAACCTCTTCTGCAACATTAAAAGAACAGTTTGGAGGGAGAGGTATTTTTTGCAGAGGATAACACTGCTGTGGAACAGACTCCCCATCCACATAAAACAAAGTTAATTCCTGTCCATTTTCAACTGCAACCAAGGTATATGGATGGGAAATAGAAAATTTACCCTAGAATGTCCCCATGCACTACCAATGGGCATGTGCAGCTCCTAAATGCTTTATTGTATGCATGGGTCCACTCAAATTATTTATGGTATGATCCCACTTATTCTCTTTAGGGGTAATATTTACTTATCAACCTTGGGACAGGTAAGCCCAATCAATAACCTATTGGGATAGGTTATATCAAACACAAAAGCGGAAATTAGCTAGATAAAATGGCCAACCAAAGCAACTATCCTAGTACTTATCTTACCTATGAACCTATAATCGGTTATCTAACAGTGTAGTACCTCGCAGGCGGTTCTGCACAGGTTAGGGCGTGTCCACAGTGATTGGCAGGTCATTGTACATCTGATGAACCACTAATTTTACACTCTGCTAACGTTATATAATTATTATTATATTGACTATACATTACATTGTTTCACTGCCTTGTTATTTATATTAATAATCTACTAGCGGTAATAATAGAAGTTTCACAGCACTGTTATTTACATGAATAACCGCTCATTTTACACTCTCCTAATGTTTTTAAACAAGCATGTAAATATGTTTGAGTGAACAATACATGTCATAAATCTCTCTGTATCACTCACATGCTTTCAATTAGAAACAAATGAAAGCATAACCAGATTCATTTTATTACAGTTAATACATTGACTCTATAATGTTAAACTACTGGTAATAATAGAAGTTCCACTGCCATATTTTCATGAATAAATGCTAACTTTACACTCTCCTAACGTTAATAATAATGTTAAACGACATGTAATAATAGAAATCTTCTGAAAATAGTAACAACCATTTAATGCACAACTACCTGCCACAAAAGAACTTGTAATGCCATCTTGGACATATTAGACAAGTATCAGGATGCGCACCAGGAAGAACTGCGTGTCCGTAATCATGCCAAATAACTGTTTTAGCCTTAACTGCAATTGATTTGCGTTGTTTACCATTCCAGTAAACTTGGTTGTGGCATTGACTTCCAATCCGATGTTTGTATTTCATTTCTCTGCCCTTTTTAAATATATGTCATGCTTTTAACACTATTTTATGTCTATTTCATTACATAAATGTGGTTGTGGCATTGACTTTCATGTTGCAACATTTGGAGTAATTCCGTCTGTGGACGCAAGAAGAGAAATGTAATTAAAAAAAATCTTCAGAATATGTAACTTGTATTGTTATTGCAGTAAGTCTGAGAAAAATCACCGTCTGTTGTGAACTTTTCATACCGGATCTGACAGTGTTTTGAGTACAATATTTTAAATATATGTCATGCTTTTTATGCTGGTTTATGTATATTTCATTAAATAAACACTGAATTTAATTCCAGTGTTTGTATGCCATTTTTTGGCTTAATTTTATGTGTATTTCATTGGATGATGAAACATGAAACTGACAGCTACTTTTCATTCTGGTGACAGCTACATGACAACTAATTACTATTAATGTAGCTTCCTAAGTCATGGGAGTGCTAGGGGCGGGGTTTGCTACTGCGCATCCTGTAAGGTACTACACTGTTAGATTACCCTATAATCTTACATTTCACATGCACATACAAATAATGCATAAAATCACACCAAAATCTTGGAATCTCATTGTGATCCAAAAACTTTCTCAAAAAAAAAGCACTTTATTCAACTGCTTGTATTTTTCTAATTTGTGTTTCTTCTTACTACTCTGTTACTTCATCTCACTTTGAATCTTCATGCTACTTGCTATCGGTTCTCTAAAGTGTTCAACTGCATCTTTTCTGTTGCATTTATTACTGCTTGTTTATAGCCTGTCTAAATTATTCTTAAGTGTTATTCTAAGCTGTTAGTTTTGGTTTAAGCACTTGGGCTTTAGGCCCACCCCTTAGCTCACCCTGGCCTTTCTCCCTTATATTCTGACAAATATGGATGTACAATTTCCTTCAGTTTTTCCTACCAGTCTGGTTGATATGGGCATCCTGAGACAGTGTAGCAACTGCCTCATGTATACGGACAACCATCTACTACT